>NC_081551.1:20919461-20930887 GCF_901000735.1 Corylus avellana | reverse complement strand
GAGAGAGTTGCAGAGACAAGCCATGGGGGTTTGGGTTGATTCTCGGTCTTGAAGCTTAATTTTAGGTTTATGCCGAAAGTATATGAAGCTTTAGTACCAATTTCCCTTTATCAAAATGGGTGTTGAAGGAAAATTTATTTTGGTATGATTTTTCTCACTAGGTTCCCCATACAACCGATTGGGTGAATAGATTTGTTAGTTTGAGGACATTTTGGTTGATTATAGTCTTGTGTTCTGCTTGGTTTCCTTTCGGTCATGGTTGCTGATAGAACATGGTTGGAGACGAAAGAGAGAGAGAGAGAGAGAGAGAGAAGACAACAGAGAGTTAAACAAATAATAAAAGAAATATTGAAAAATAGTATTTAAAGAAATTAGATAGTGGAATAAATAGTCATTATTATGAAATAGATAGTGGAATAAATAGATAACGACCAATTATTTTTAAAAAAATTGTCATTATTATGAAGAAAAATATAATTTTTATTTTTTAAAATAATATCAAATAAAAGAAGGATTAAAATAAAAATTATTGCTTCAATTTTTTTTTTTAATTTTTAATTTTGTTATTTTTTAAAATTAAAAAATAAGGAAAAATTTTCTAAAGCAAAATATAGTTTTTATTTTTAAAAAATTACCAAAAAACAAATAATAACCAAAATAAAAATTATTGCTTCAGAAACCTTTTAATTTTATTTTTTATTTTTAATTTTTTTTTTAAATTAAAAAATAAGGCAAAAGTTGACTTTAAGTTAGACAAAATAGTTAAGCATTTAACATTTTCCTTCTTATAATAAATAGAAATGTCTAATGTGTAAATTATAGCTGTTTGATTGAAACGTGATTTTTAAAGAGTGATGACACGTGGGTAGTTAAGGTTGGGAGCGTAGCGTGGTCGGCAGTTTTGGGCCGTGTAATGGGAGAAAAATAAATGTTATAATCTAATAAAACTCTTCACATTTTGCCCATCAAGATTTTATATCGCATAATGTCATTTGCCAAGTTGATGTAAAAAAGGAACATAATTCCAGTGGATGACAAATAACACTTTGCCACCTAAAAATGGGCTAAACATGAGTGTGTTATTTTTCACAATCACAGATCAGAATGCAACGGATACCACCAAAAATGGTGGGTCCCCGTCCAAGTCCTAGACTCTTCTGCGTGGTATTAAAAGTACGAACCGTACGAAAAGCACAAAAGTTCCTCTCAGAAAGAGGACTGGCTTGCTTGCTCCTTCAGTTCCTCTCTCTCTCTCTCTCTCTCTGCGAGAAAATGGAGGACGCGCGAAAGAGAGACGGTTCGGCCACGGACGATTTAAGCGGCGAGGACATTCTGGCTTGGCTCTCGACGGAGGAAGACACGGTGTCGCAGCTCATGGAGCTCTTGGACGGCGACGACGACGAAGACGCGGCGGAGAAGAGCTCGGTGAGGTTCGTCGAGGACCCATACTCGTCGCCGCTGGTCTTCCAGTCGTCGTACGTAACCATCAACGGAAACGAAGAGAGCTGTGGGTCGTCGTTCTCGGACTCGGACTCCTCGGTCATGGTTGGCATTGGGAGGTTGGTAGGGGGCGGCGTCGCGTGGGGTTCAAGCGAAGGGGCGGCTAGCGGGTGGGTGGAGGCTGCGGAGATCAAGGATTCGGTGGACGGCTGTGATGTGTTTGATTGGCATGAATCGGATGGTGAAGTGCTCGCCACGTTTCTGGGTGAAGATTTTGAGCAGTAAATACTGAATAGTGGTTTATTTTTCTTCTTCTTCTTCTTCTGAAAAGCTGCTTTTTAGGGTTTATGATGGGTTTGGTAGGTTTATTAAAAGTTATATTACGTCTAATCTTTTATTGATTATATCCCACATGCCCCACACAATGCTTGATTGAAACCAAACAATGAATTTACATCTCCAACTACATTCAATTCAAGGACCTCTAATTTTCAGTAACACTATATGATTTGCTTTTTCTCAAACTTTTATTACATGCTTGTTCAAATTTTACAAAAATAAATCTCACTTAAACTAACTCCCATGATAACTAATGCATGGCTTGTTACATCACTTCGTTTCGAATACGTAGCAAGCAAGGAGGGTCATAAGGGGAGACATGTAGGTTTTAAAAAGTTTGGGGAGCGGTATAATAATAATAATAATAAGGGAAAAATATAAAAAAGCCCCCAAAACTACCTGTCGTTTTCGATTTAGCTTCCTAATGTTTCAAAAGTAATAAAGTAGCCCTCCAAACTACCAAACTATTGCATTTTGGCCACTCCGTTAGTTAGAACCGTCAATTTGGACGGAAACTGAAAAACGACGTCGTTTTGTTGGGGGCTATTTTATCACTTTTTGAACGTTAAGGGACTAAAATGAAAATGGCTAGTAGTTTGGGGGGCTTCTTTATATTCTTTCCAATTTTTTTTTTTTTTTTTTTTTTTTTTTTTCATAAAAGGGCATTGTAGTAACTTATTCATAACAAAACGACGTCGTTTTGCAGTTTCTGTCCAAACTGACAGTTTTGACTAACGAAGTGGCTAAAATGTAATAGTTTGGTAGTTTGAGGGACTACTTTATCACTTTTGAAACATTAAGGAGCTAAATCGAAAACAGCTGATAATCTGGAAGGTTTTTTTATATTTTTTCCTAATAATAAGTATCATATTGACCGACACATCACAATATCACAATAAAAAAATAATTGAGTTTAGGTGTTAAAATGTGATAAAAGGATGGGTAGGTGATAAGAGGAAATTAATTAAAAGCATGGAATTGGAAAGGAGAGGTTACACCTACCCTGTAGAAAGGTCCATTGAGTTGGGCATCGTGATCCTCGTGAAATACCCCCAGCTCTGCCCCATTGGTGACACGTGCAAAACGCCAACTAACTTTATTTTTATTTTTTTAATAATTTTCAAAAGACCACACGATAAGAATGCCTCGAGGGAATCAATACACAAAAACTTACGTCCTCTGTCAGTTCGTTTGTCCTAAAGCTTTTGCAAAAGACTCTCCCACCTTCTAAATTCAACTTGAAAATTCTTCTTAAATATTTTTGGATTAATAATTTTTTTGGTACATAAGTTTTGAAGTTTTTTAATTTTTTTCCTTAAATTTTAAAACATGATAAAACTAGTATTTCAAATTTAAAAAAATACCGAATCATCATTTTCAGTTTAAAAAATTTTATAAGGGTGACCGAACCACTCTCTAGGGAAGTTTGACCTCAGCCACCCCCAAACTGAGTTTGGGGGTGGCTGAGGTCAAACTAGGGGTGGCCGGCTACTCCATAGAATTTTTTAAAACTGGAGGTGATGATTCAGTCTTTTCTAAAATCTGAGGTATTAGTTTTTTCATATATTAAAACCTAGGGGAAAAAATTAAAAAATCTTAAAACTCATGTACCAAAAAAGTTATTAACCCAATATTTTTTATATAGATATTTTTTTAGTGTTTTTTTTTAAAAAATTATTTATACTTGGTAAAAATATTATGTATTTTGAAAAGAAATTTATAATTTGTTTATAAAAAGTGTGTTAACAGTGAGAGTCTACATAGTGATATGAGTATGTGCAAAAAGCCATTATGGTTGTGTCATGTTTTAAACATGATCTCTGGGTTTACTTACTGCACCACCATTTAGTTTGGCTAAATTTTCTGTTGGGCCAGCAATTCCCTCTATTTATCTTAGCTGGAACAACTAGAGGCCCAAGGGAACAGTTAGTGGGCCTTAACAAATGAGCGATACTAATAGCCTATTGAATCTGGCATGGCATGAAGATTTCATCATCTCATTGCCAATCTCTGACATGAAATAAATAAATTGGGTAAAGTTCACTTAAGTCTCTCAAACTACTATTTCAATGATAATTTATTTCCCAAATTATTAATTACTACAATTTACCCCTCAAACTATCAAAACAATGACAATATACCTAATGCTAGCAAAATGACGAAATTATCTCTATAGAATTTTCAATAAGACAAAAATACCCTTAAAAATTTGAAAAAAAAAAAAAAATAAATTTTAGTATTTTTGTTTTTATTTTAGTAAGGGTAATTTCGTCATTTTATTAAAATTGGGGGTACATTGTTATTGTTTTAGTAGTTTATGGGGTAAATTATTGCAATTGATAATTTGGAAGGTAGATTATCATTGAGGTGGTAATTTGAGGAGATTAGATGGACTTTTGTTAAATACCATTTTGGCACCACGTCTTAAAAAAAAAAAAAACAAAAAAAACATTTTTGCACGTGTGTGTTAAACACCATTATAGGCCATAGCATAGCCACATGTACAGGTAGCAAAATAGCTGTTAATATTTTTAAGGGAACATTAATGAAGGTAAAGAAAACAAAATTGAATGACACCACAGCTTGTGCTGTAATTTTTTGGACCTATTAGTTTAGTCTGCTGTTGGACATAAACTAAAATAAATAGAGTGCTTTCAGATATACTCACAACTCTTTGCAATGAGTCGCTACAATCAGGTTTTTTTTCTATTAATTACTTCCATATTAAGGAGATATTTCAGGAGATTATGTGTCAATCGTCAACCATTATCTCTCAACTACCAACTATTATTTCAACTACCACATAAATGTAGAGCATCAATAGAAAAACAGTTATAGAAAACCCTATAAAAGAAACTCAACATATCAGGTAAAAGGGTTGATCCATATCTTCAAAAATTTAAGCTCATTACTCTATTTTCATTCTAGACAAACATTGTACCTTCAGAATCAGAGTGTCTCCGGCCAAGGCCGAGGACCCTTTAACGTTCTTATTATTTTGCAAGTAATCCATCGTCGATCAAGTCGTACAGAAAACTGCTCTAACAGTCTATTTGGTTTTTAGCTTCTATAATTTCTTTGTTGTTTGGTTATTGTAATTTCTGTTAAATTTATTTATTTATTTATAAAAAAAAAAAAAAAAACACAACTAAAATAACCATGCACTCTTCATGCCTTTGACGGTCTCTATTTGGAGGACCAAGAGGATATTATCGGTGTATTGG
Source organism: Corylus avellana (assembly GCF_901000735.1). NCBI lineage: Eukaryota > Viridiplantae > Streptophyta > Magnoliopsida > Fagales > Betulaceae > Corylus > Corylus avellana. Next base: position 20,925,884 of record NC_081551.1, on the reverse strand, counting down.
CAAAATCTATCAATGGGTCCATATACCCACTTTGTATGACAAAGACAATTCGGAAACTTTTTATTTTATTTTTTAATGCGTGGGTAATATGAGCTATTGAGCTTTCATTTCTATCAGAAGTATAAATAAATAAATAAATGGTTTATAGAGAGTAGAAAAGATATTCAAAAAGAAAAAATAAAAAATAAAAATTGGGTCTCAAGAAAGTGGACATGGGCTTAATCAAGAAAGTGGACATGGGCTTAAATGCTTAATCAAGAAAGTGGTCGTTAATAGTTAATTGTACTTCATTTCTATTAATAGCATTTTACTTTTGAGATCTTTTTTTTTTCATCTATCACTCACCTAATCACCACACTTAGTATGGAACTACATACAGATGAAGGGAGCCATGGCCTGCTTTGGATTTCATTTTCCTTTTTAATTTTTTTACCAAGTTAAATATATATATGTATTTTCAGGTTTAAAAATTAAGTTTAGCCTCTAGCAAAATTAAATTTGAACCCTAATTCATATTGGGTAATTACTTACAAAGTGAAAAGAATTAGAAATCAAATCAAGGTGACCCAAAATAACCAAGAAATATAGGGAGTAGATGGATGTAGATCCACTAGATATCAAGTGGGTAAAAAAGGCCAGTTTGTGGCTCAAGAACCCTAATATATCCTATGGCTTAAAGGCCCTAAACCCTTAGCCTAAAGGGCTCCTTCATGCCTCCCCAGATGAGGGGATATATTTTCTCACCAATCTGGGACTCTCAGATGGTCACTGTAATGAGCAGGAAGCAAGTTTCACAATCATATGTAAAGTAGATTATGATGTAAGGCATATAGAGAAAAGTGAAACCCAACAACAATTAAGCAATGATATCAACCCAACACCATTTTTCTACCCATCCCAATCATATCAATTCTGGCCCATGAAACAAAAAGAAAAAGAAAGTGAAATGTGGGTGTTAATCATTAATATCTTACTCGCATCAAAACAAAATTTGATTAACAAATTAAAAAAAAAGGGGGGGGGGGGGGGGGAAAGTATATTTAATTACATGCTTTAAAGATAAATATTTGTTTGATAAATTGGGTTGAGAAAAGAAAAAACTTTATTTATTAATTTTTTTCTACACAACACAATGTTAAAAAAAAAAAAAAAAAAAAAAAATCAAATTTTTACAGCCTTGCACGTGATCCTACTGAGACCCTTGGAATCCAAGCTTCGGTGCTCAAGAAAATTTGGTCACGGGAGACGATGTGGAGCAATATCGGGTGATTAATAAGGGTTTTGACTTGCTTTGATAATGATGCATCACCCCAAGATACTTATTATATTAATCATAACGAATTAATGAAGTGTAATAGTCATTGATATTTTAAATTATAATGCAAGGAATCGCAACCCTCTCTTCCTCTAAGGTTGACCGTAATTTTTAATCCGACCAATCTTATAAACACTCATTTTTAATCACATGCTTTAATGGTACATGTCGGTGTAATAAATTAGGTTTTAAATTTTTTTATCCAATTTAATATAGAGAAAAACTATCTTTTATATGATCTATTAGATTAATTTTTGGTACTGCCTGATCGGTGATGAACTACTAGTAAAATAGTAAAAGCGTTAAAGGATCTACTGGTTTAGAGACCTAAAAAACTCCAATACAATGAGCTCTGAATTTTGAGAGATGGGTCGACCTCTTTACCTCATGCGTTGCATCCCATTTTATAGGGTTTTATGTAAGTGTTTTCCCTAGTCATTCCACGTTCATCCGGTGGTGGTTGAGAGATAATCTCTAAAAATGTCATAATGAATTATCGAATAAATTGTTAGCACAACCAATTTTTTCTTTTGTTTGTTTTTGGGGGATAATTTCACAAACAATGTTTTGTAGAAGATTTACAAAGAATTGTTATATGTAGATGGCCAGTTTGGATATATTTTAATTGTTTTATAAGACCCCTAACTCAAAAGTAAAATTGATGTGAGTGTCAACCAGAAGTTCTAAAGAAGGGTATATTTTATTTTTTAAAGTTTCTTATGAGACTTTCAAAATTTGTTTAATAGCAATCCCTTTTACTTTTTGATCTTAGCTATGATACACACATATCTGCACTTCCTTTAATGAAGATTTAGATGGAAGTTTGGGGCCTCATAAATTATTGAACATCAAATCTTTTGCTAAAGAGATTGATCATCATCTGCATGAGATTGTTTAAAATATTGTTAAGGATGGGTCATGATATCAACATTATGATGGTGCTTACCGTCACCGAATTTTATTTTTACCTTTATCTCACATCATCAGTCAAAACCTTAGGCTGTTATATCCAACCGCCTATAAATACTCGATTGATTTTGAAAGCAAATGATTATTGATGGATGGAGTTTTCTTTCAACTCAGTCTATTAAAATAACACGTGCCTAAAATGCATGTCAAAATTATGTGTATTTTGTACACATGTCTTGCGTTGAAAGCAACTTCGATGGGAGAAATAGTTGTTTGTGTATAAAGTAAGTTGTCACTTCTCAACAAGGTTTTATCCAACACCCAACTAGAAAACACAATGAAAAAGGCAAATATATATATATATCTCAACAAGGTTTTATCCAATACCCAACTAGAAAACACAATGAAAAAGGCAAATATATATATGTGACTGGAAATCTTCTTTAGTGAAAGGTAAATCAGGCAATCTTTTGTCCATTATTAATTAGTTAACTGATTAGCAAAAGTAGGTTCCACCCATTCTCCAAGATTAACATAAGAAAGTGAGACTTTAAACGAGGTAGAAAGAGAAGTACATCGTAGGCTTCAAAAATCTCTTTCACTTGCCCTCCTACATTAAAATCTCCATGTCTTGTATGGACCATGACCTATTCTATCTATCTAGGAAGTAACCATGACCTGTTCTATCTATCTAGGAAGTAAGTTCCAAATGGGCCGTATGACTCCAAAACTAACGAATTAATTTTCTTTTTGAACTTAAAAAAACTTTTTGATAAGCAATGATTCATTGAAATTTACCTTGTAGAAAGTTAGGGATAGTATCTGGTAATATAGTTTATCATGGCCCACCTTTCAGGCTTAGCTGTGTCCGTCAAAAGACGAGGACTAGCATTATCGGGTAGTTCCCTCTCCCCTTAGAGGGAAATCGTCTAATGAGTCTAGCCCGAAAGGTACATCATGAGAAACCTGTATTCTCTGTCACATCGCCATTACTATAAACAGTATCACCACTTTGAGAATTGATTATGAATGAGAATATTTGCCGGCCATTACTTGTGTTTCACAACATCTACTTTTGCCACTCGCCCCCATATAGGGCTGTCCGTACTGATAGGATGCTCCTCAACTAGATGGGTGCCACATAACCCAAGTTATTGTACTCGCTCCCCAAGTTACTTAGGAGTAAGTTTCTAAGCTCATTTTCTTAGAATCTTTAACTGAGACATGGGAATGCCCATCACTAGAACCTCCGACGAGCCATCTATATTTGTCTTTTGTGTCTCAACATGTATTTTTAATTGAAGCGCCGGAATGCGGTCAACTACATAGTAACAACGCTAATAATGGCCCATTAAGCAATGATGCAAGCAAAACATACTAGTCCATCGACTTATCAAATTTTATTTTTATTTATAATTTTTTTCTTTCGTGGGAGGACCAGTCCATCTCTTTAATGAATATGATTGTTAGCTTTGTATGATTACCTCGTTATGACCCACCCAACGACGGCCCATCGATTGATCAGGACCATTGACTTGCAGAGTTGGTGGGCCGTCCCTAACCCCATTCTACATGGGAGAGGTTGGTGAAAGGCACTATCAACCTTTTATTTTTCTTGGCATCACAATATCATTATCTCCTTTAGCCTAAGGTAACTTTGAGCTTTTTTTGCAAGAAGTAACATGGTGGGCTTAATAAAGTGAAAAAAAAAAAAAAAAAAAAATTAAGTTCGTGATATTATGGTCATAAATGGCAATGGGGGATGAGGCCCTTGAGGGAGACCTTGAAAGCATCCAAGAGGGAAATAGTCACCACTTGGGTATGAGAGCTCTGCTATATATATTAATGGTAGAGCTCAAGAAAGTAGAGCCGTGTCTTTATTTACAAGAGAATTAAACAAGTATAATAAAAGAGTCATACCACAAGAGAAGCCTTTATAAATATTCTCAAAGGCAACTACTCAATCTCACCTCACACTTGTTTCTCTTGTCTGTCAAATTTCTCTTTTCAACAATGATGAGTAAGAGGCCAAGAATTGTGATAATTGGAGCAGGAATGGCTGGCCTTACAGCAGCCAACAAGCTCTACACTGCCACTGGAGGGAAAGACTTGTTTGAGCTGTGTGTTGTGGAAGGTGGGAGAAGAATTGGTGGCAGAATCAACACTTCTGAGTTTGGTGGTGACCGGATTGAGATGGGTGCAACGTGGATCCATGGCATTGGAGGGAGCCCAGTTCATCAAATTGCACAAGAAATCCATGCACTAGAGTCAGAGCAGCCATGGGAGTGCATGGATGGGTTCTCTGACGAGCCGATAACGGTTGCCGAAGGCGGGTTTGAGCTAAATCCGCCATTAGTGGAGCCTGTGACGACCCTCTTCAAGAACCTGATGGATTATGCTCAGGGGAAGCTGGGTGAAGACAGTGCGGGGAGTGAAGAAACTGATTACTCTAGGCTTGCAGCCAAGGCTTTCAAGATTTCTGCAGCCAATGGTGGTGAAGAAAAGCTCAGTATTGGTTATTTTCTACGACAAGGCCTTGATGCTTATTGGGATTCTAAAAAAGACCAAGAAGAGCTAGAGCTCAGAGGGTATGGGAACTGGAGCAGAAGGTTGGTTGAAGAAGCTGTGTTTGCAATGCATGAGAACACCCAGAGGACTTATACATCGGCTGGTGATCTTTTGACTTTAGATTATAGTGCAGAAAGCGAGTATCGTATGTTTCCTGGTGAAGAAATCACCATTGCTAAAGGGTACTTGAGCATAATTGAATCACTAGCTTCTGTGCTACCACCTGGTCTAGTCCAGTTAGGCCGAAAGGTCACAAGAATTGAATGGCAGCCTCAAGGCCATGAATCATCATCAGTCATGGAAAATGGTCATGCTGCTAGGCCTGTGAAGCTACATTTCTGTGATGGGTCGAATATGTTGGCTGATCATGTCATTGTCACGGTTTCACTAGGAGTACTTAAAGCCGGAATTCGTGAAGATTCAGGTATGTTCAATCCTTCCCTGCCTTCATTTAAGTCTGAGGCAATATCAAGGCTCGGATATAGTGTTGTCAACAAGCTGTTTGTGCAAGTGAAAGGCAATGACTTCAACCAGTTTCCATCTCTCCAATTGGTTTTCCATCGACCGGACTCTGAATTCCGGCATAAGAAAATACCTTGGTGGATGAGGAGGACAGCTACTCTGGGCCCAATTTACAACAATTCGAGTGTCCTGCTATCTTGGTTTGCAGGGAAAGAAGCATTAGAGCTTGAATCACTTGAAGATGAACAGATCCTTAATGGGGTCTCAACAACAATCTCTAGCTTTCTATCAAAACCCCACAAGGAAGCCAACTCTAACTCCCATGAATTATGCAATGGAAAGGCCAATTCTGTGGGAAACTCTCATGGAAGTGCAGTGAAAGTCACAAAGATATTGAAGAGCCAATGGGGTAATGATCCTTTATTTTTGGGGTCTTACAGTTATGTTGCTGTTGGGTCAAGTGGCGATGATTTGGATAAAATGGCGGAGCCACTGCCAAAACTTAGCAGTTGTGAGCCTGCTGCTCCCCCTCCACCACTTCAAATTCTGTTTGCAGGAGAGGCAACACACAGAACCCACTATTCTACAACGCATGGAGCTTACTTCAGTGGTCTTAGAGAAGCCAATAGGCTTCTTCAACATTATCACTGTGTCGGGGTTTAGGACACTTAGTACTTAATTTTTTTTTTTTTTTTAATGAAGATTTGTTTCTATAATATCACTCTCATTTTCATCTAAAGCATCTTCTCTTTCTTTAAAGTGGGTTAGAGTGGGAGGAAAAGAAAAGAAAATTATCAAGGATGAAAAGAGAGAGAGAGACGAGGGAACATTTTTAGATGTACTGCAAGAATTAAAGAACTTTCTTTCATTTTTTTTGTGTTGCTTTCTCTTTGTTTGTGAGTGTAGTTTTGCTTTTCATTTGATCTCTTTATCCTCAAAGCAAACCAACTGAGATTGTGTTTGACATTTAATATCTAAAAGTAAAGAACAAGAAAGCTTTGGATCCCACCTCTCTCTCTCTCTCTCTCTCTCTCTTTCTCTCTCTCTTTCTCTCTCTCACCAAGTGTGTTTTTGTTTTGCTTCGTCCAATGGACAGGATCCGATAAACCCGGCTCTTTCCAGCTTGGGGTTCCTTTTCTAGAGCTGAAGGCTTGTTTCACTGCCCATGA
>NC_081551.1:20890150-20919361 GCF_901000735.1 Corylus avellana | reverse complement strand
CTTTCTCTCTTTATTCGGGCCAGCAAAGGTGTGCATATTATAAAATCAATATAAGATTCTATTATCTCCTTCATAATTGCTGTACTTTTTTTTTACCGCATCTAAGTTGGATTGGACAGAGAATTGAACTAATGACTTTCGGTTCATAAAACATGGTATCCAGCCAATTTGAGCTACTCCTTAAAAACAATATCAGTTGACTTGACGTGATTTAAGTGACTTTACTTTTGTGTGTGTGTTTTTTTTTTAAAAAAATAATTTTAAGTTTGTTTTTAATTTTTATTTGGCGTATATTTGTAAGTAATTGTACCACATGGCACATACAATGGGTACATAATGTGTCAAATAAGAGTCATATAATATTAATTGATCCAATGTGACATACTGTTATTTAATTGTACGATATATTGACTAGATAACCTATTTAAAACCAAAGAAAAACCTTATAACTTAATTGTCAAAATTGAAAACCTAATCGCACAATTCTTTTGATAATATAGATTTTCTTTTGAAATTCTATAGGCTCACCTGGTGTAGGTTAGAGATTGAACAAGGATTTGAAACAAAATTTCCCAACTTTTGTAGATAAATAATGAAGCTTTATCAGCCAAGTTACTTACATTAAAGATTTGAAAGGATGTGTTGACAAGAAAAATGAAAGAAATTGGAAAGGATGTGAGTTGATGAATTGCTAGTGTTCTCAACGCAATAATGACAATGTGACCCATTGTCGTTTACCTGCCTCAATGAGTCGTTTAGAGAAAGATATTAAGCCCATATAAGTAAGATTAAGATAATTAATACCAAAAACCCCATCTTAGAAATTGCTCAAACTCAATGGGCCTGTAAGCACATCATTTCCCATTGGCACGTGGCACTTTTCCTTTCTCTTCCGAAAATGCCCCTAGTCTGTCATGTCAAAAGACATAATTACCCACGCATATTGGTTTGATAATAAAAACAAAATGTCGGTTCCCCATAATATTCTTGCATACCCCTATTTTGGAGATAGTAAATTACGAAAATCCCCAAATGTAATTAGAAAATGGGCACTAGAAATAGAGTTTTTAAATCAAAAAATACTTTTTGAAAAAAACTTCAAATGAAACTTTAGTCAAAAATGTGTTTTGGCCATTTTTTTAAACCCTTAAAAGGGCTTTTAATATGTTTTAAAAAATGGGTTTTTTTTTTTTTTTTTTTCAAATAGATTTTTTGAGTGTTAAACATACTTTTAAACATCTCAAATACACACTCAAACATGCCCTTAACAATGAAGTTTACATTAATTAATTAATGACGGAACTTGACAGACTAGTGAATCTAACGATTGTCGTGACAATCTCACGGGAAGACTTCACAAACAACATTACAACAACTTTTGTACAAATCAATCGCCTAACTATTTTTTTGTTCTGTTCTGTTTTGTTTTTTTTTTTTTCTTTTTAAAACAAAATACAAAACATAAAAATATCAAAATATACTTTAAAAGAAAAAAAAAACTCTCAATAGCATTCTTACCAGCCTCACTAAATTTTACTCACCAAAATAACCAAAAGTACACTTTTCTCTATTTTAACTACTCATTTTTTTAAAGCATCCCAATAGCCTCATTATTTTAACTATCAATTTTCACTATTCCATTTGAATATTCTTTTTCAAATATTTCATTTTTTTTTTTAACTATTTCAAAGAATAGGAAAGAAGATAGAAAATTTATATTGTTTCTTATTCATTTGGTGAGTGAATAGTACTCACAATCTTTAGTAAGTATGGTTCACTCACCATTTATTTTGAGTTAAAATGATGAGGCTAAAAATGAAAGATTTTAGCCACTTTCACCAAAATAACCAAAAAAATGATTTCAATCTGGCGGCCAAGAATGCTCAAACAAATAATGTTTATATTGTTCTTTTGACCAAGGAAATCCCCCTGGGGTCACCACCCCATTCTTCAAACACGACCAATAGGTTCCCATTTGACTTCAGCCATGAGCGTGGAACATGGTACCTGGGATTAACAATAACTTTGTTAGAAATCTGTCTCAATTCTCTGATGTTGATGAAATGAGGGAAGATATATATATGAAAGCAATTAAGTAAATTAAATTGGTCTCACCATCTTTGAGAGGCCTCCTCACAACCACTGAGGCATTTATTTTCATTGTAATATCCAATGTAAGTGCATTTGCCACAGCCTCCGCCACTTGCTTTGTTTGCAGCCCAATGGCGCCCAATGCTTTGCCCATTTACCCATACCTCACCTTTTCCCATGCTAGTCATGTCTAGAGCCAATGGTTCATTTCCTCCTGGCGTTTCAAAATTAGTCTGAAAAAACCAGCCATGAAATCAACTTAATTTTGTACAAAACTACCTTTATTGTATTTGGGTCTCAAATTCTTGAAGAGAATTGGAAGAAAAAAAAAAAAAAGTAGTTGGTTAGCAGGATATATATATATATATATGGTTCTCACCTTGTACCAAGTCAGAGGCCTCTTTATGGCCAATGATGATCCTCCTGCCCACCTCACAGAGGAGGTTCCTTTGAATGAAAAAACACCTAAAGATTCACCTTCTAGGCCTTTCTGCTCAAAACCATCCACAGAAATGTGAGATTATTATGACAACTTCATTAATCATACCTAATATGATGTGGATCAAGAAATTCCAACTGTTTGTTGAATGACATTCTGCATTGCTTTCATCTTATGATCATGGTTTATGTATTTCAAGTTTTATATGGAGAAATCATTCCAAAAGTCACTGCAGAGTAGCTTAAAGCTCGATGAACTTAATTACTGACTCGAGTTATGTTAGGGCGTGAAATTAGCGGGTTAAGGTTGAGGGGTTTCGACCCGTTTAATTAAATGGGTTGAATTACCCTATGCCTCAACAAACACAAAACTAGCGGATTAGAGTTGAAGGGTTTAACCCCGTTTAATTGAATAGACTATATAACCCGAACTAGACATGCGAATATGAGAAATTGGCAATTGAGATCATATCAGTACAGAAGGGTGTTGAGGAAACAAACCTTGTGGGACCATTTCCATCGTGACAAGTCCCATTTTCCATCATTGACTCCCTCCAATGTAATTGGGCCAAGAACCCCAGCATTCCATGTATCAAAATGCAGGCCAATGTTCTGAAATCAATCAAATATATAAATGACAATCAAAAGAGTACAAAAATGTGAGGTTCCCCTGCCCCAACAAGAATGTTTTGGAAAAGAGTAGACTCATCACTGACCGGGAGGCCAACAGTAGAGCTTAACAAAGCAAGCTTGTTGACACCAGCTTTCAGGTTCAGGCTGCCGCTAAATGTTAGTTTTGGAGTTTCATAACTCCCATAAGCATTTCCTGCCAAAGTAGAAAATCCATGAGTTAAAAAAGGATGATGATGATAATTAAGATAAACTCAGATTCACTGAGCTTTATTTCCCAAAACTTTTGCTTTTATATAGAATGTCTACCAACTGATTGACCGTTGACAAAAACTTGCAAAGCATGGCCTGCTGATGCAACACTGAGGTAAGGTAGCTTTCCAGTCTTTAGAAATCCTTCATCTTCATTTATAGTGATACTATTGCAACCAAAAAAATCACAATCAAAAGAGCTTAAGCCGATAAAAAATGGTAGACTTAATTTTAAATAAGACCCAACACATGAATAAGAGACAATGTTTAAACTCGAGACTTTTGCAATGATATCGTGTTAAGGGGATAGGAAATGATCGGAAAAAAAGTAGTATAATTATACTCACTCTGTCATGTACCACAAATAGTCTGTGGTGTCCCAGGTGACACTTACTTGCTCCCTTAACCCATCTACCAAGAATGAAGCTTTATCAGAAGCAGTGGCAACCCATTCATCGTATGACTCCCACGAGAATCCCCAACTATATGGCACCATCCTCATATGCACGCCATGGGCATTGATCTGAATACAAACTTTCATCTGATGTCAAGGCCTATATATACTTGGAAATGTAAAGAATAAAGAGGTTTATCCAAGAAGAACAGCTAGAAATTTGTCTTCTGCATGCAATCAATGGCTGCACCTCATTCAGGTCTCACCAGCTAGTTAAGTTCTCAAACTTAGCAAATTCACTAAGCTTTTGAATTTAACTTCAGATTGAAGAAACACCCTCAAGCTAAAACTGTAGATGATCACTAATTACTAGTGTTCCTCAAAAACCCGTCTTCATGTCCATTTGGATTATGCAATTTCAAAACCCAATTAAGTGTTTGGTATAATCACGACATTTAAAATTGCAGTTTAGCCTTTAAAAACTTACTCCCATTCAATATACTTTGCGAAATTGCCAAGTAAGTTTTGTTAAAAAAAGGAATTAGTTATTATATATGTAACCAAGAGCCAAAAGAGTCTTCTTCTTCTTACCTTTGCAGTGTTAAAAGTTTCGGTCTTGCAGTCAGGAAGAATGCTGATAGACCAAGGAGGCAGATTATATCGACCATCTCCAAATCTAACTGTTACAGAATATCGCTGGTCGTAGTTTGATAGGAATGCAGCACAAACACCAGATTTTGACTTGAAAATATAAGCCTAGCATGTAAAAAATAGATCAATGAGAACCAAAATTAATTAGTTTTACTCAAAAGATTACTGTAATACACAGAGTTTAGCAATTAATCTGAATATATAATATAGAAGAAAACCTGCTGATTTTTCCCAAGTGATGCAATCATGGGGTTATTGGAGACCAGAGCTTCTTCAGATTGCTTGATAGCATTATGCAAGTTTCTCAAATGGGTGTATTTTGGTTCCCTAGTTAGCCCTGTAAATCAGAGATGATGATCAGGATCCTGCATATATGAAATTTAGTATAACTTTTGCAGGAATAGTTCCTGAAAACGCACCGTATTCATCGATTGGAGCATCATAATCATAACTGGTGGAAATAAATGGACCCCCAGCAGTCCTGCCGAAGTTTGTTCCTCCATGATACTACAATAATGAAAAATGGACAAAACCAAATTCTATATATGCTTGATTGATTTCATTTGATTAATTCAAAACAATTAGATGGAATATTTTTTTCTGGGAAAGATTAGGAACGATTGGCTTACCATATAATAATTAAAATATGTACCATTATTTTGTATGAACTTTGTCACTGCAAATGCCATGTCTTCTGCCAGTCTATATGGAGTTGGACCACCAAATTTCTGTAACCTGGGTGTATATAATTAATTCGATTTAAGGGCTTCAATCAAAATCGAAGAAATAGGGTTAGAAGATATTCCTCTAGCCCAATTTATAAATTGGTCATGTATTCTTTAGTACGTTAGAAGCACATGATTTTTTATTAGAAAAAATAAAAAATGCAGTGTTTCTCACGTTCTTAAGAGGCACATGATAGTTTTATAAATTGGGTGGTAAGAAATTATTCTAACCTAGTTAATTTGAAGGAAATTTATTTCCATTGAAGACATTTTTGTGACTTACCAGCCACCCCAGAGTTCTGTCCACATTTTAGGTTTATAGTATTTATTTGGAATGAAGTTCTCACAGTAGAACCCATTGCAGGTGTTTATCTGTAATACAGATAATAAAAATAAGCTTAATTAAGAGAAGAAATGATTGTTTCCTGATCCAAATAGATATATATGTTCTAAGAATTCATGTCAATTTAATAGATTGAATCGGATTAGACGGGGTCGTTAATCGTTGAATGGCGTGCAAAGAAATATGCATATTTTTTTATCAAAAGAAAATTCTTACAATTGGATCAGGTGCATCGGTCTGTTTGCACATTATCCATGGGACCTCAGCATGTGTACCAACAGCCATTCCGGCTGCCCATTTGGTATAAGTTACTCCAGGACGACCAATTTCATATTCCACTAGTTCATATTCATTCTCTATCTGCCACACAAAATGTAATTGAAATTATTATATATTATTATTATAATAGCTTTGTATTAATTAACAGGTATTAATTCCAAGGAAAAATAAAAAATTAGAACTAATCAAACAAATTAATGTAGCTTGTAAGGCCTAAAAGGAGGCATCTGCCCTTCAAAAAAAAAAAAAAAGAGGCATATGAGTTGATATACATTGTTAACCTAAAAACTAAAGTTAATATCGGAAAACAGATTAATTTAATCATTTATTTAATACTTAAGGGAAACTTTAGAAAATTCCTTTAAACTTTTACTCATTTTGACAATATTCTCAAAGTTAAAAAACTTTCAATTAAGGGTACGTATATTGAACTTTTAATTTTTTTCAATTACCCCATTTCGTTAAGATTTTTCCTTAATTTTTGTCAAAATGCCCAAAATACCCATTTTCATAATATATATATATACCTGAATTTTTAAAATTTTTATTTTATTTTTTTAAAATAAAAAAAATGGGTATTTTGAGAATTTTGACAAGATTTTATAGAAAATTTTAATAGAATGAAGTAATTGAAAAATAATTGAAAATTCGATACCCTTAGTTGAGAGTTTTTGAACTTTGGAAGTATTTTAAAAACATGAATAAATGGTTTTGTGAAGTTTCTTATAATATTTATATATCTTTTTTTTTTTTTTTTTTTTTTGGGCATGTCCAGGAAGGGGGAGGGGGGATTCAAACTAGTATCTCCACTTCATGAGGCCTGGTCCACTATCGATTGAGCTACCCATTGAGGACACTTATATACTGTTTTTTTTTTTTTTTTTTTTTTGAGAAAATATACCGTTTTCATACATGTGATCAAATGATGAATAACAATCAATGTTTGAATTTAAAACCTCTATGATACTGTTAGAATATATTATGATATTTACATGATTGATGTATATTTCCTAGCTAGTATAGCAAGTCGATTTTTGTTTCCATGTATAAGTCAATTTAGGTTTACTTGTATATGTCGACTTATTCAACTATAAATAGGAACCTATGTACTGTAAACAATCAAATCTAGCCCTAGGGGCCATTCAAACTGGCGAAAGTGTCTAATACATTAAACCGCTAGTAAATTATCTATGTTCTATATTTTATTATTCTCCACAAACTTCAACATGATATTAGAGCTTCATTATATTTCAAAAGATACCATATTAAATTACTAATGTGAGATGCCTTACATACCTGAGCTAGAATTATAGGGCCCCCTTGAGGTTCAAACAACCCTTCTGCCTTCATTAGATCGACAATCTTATATGTAAACTTTTGCATCTCCCACTTCAATGTAATATATCATACACAAAATCAATTATGTATACAAAATTATGAATCAATAGATTAATCATAACGATTTTCTCACGTAACTATAATAAAGCTCTACAATTTGCACCACCTAACCTTGAATGGCCCATTGTCAGTTCTAAATTCAATGCCCGGAACGTACTTCAGCCAAACAGGAAAGCCTCTAGCATATATAACAATTTGGTTAGAATAAGAATTATTATAACTTATAATTCAGGAAGAGAGACGAGAACAAAGAAGAGAGAATCAGAAAATTAAGGTGGTTCAGCCTATGACCTATGTCAACATATCAAAATTTTTCATGACGACATTTTTTCTTGATATTTTTAATTGTATACAATAATTCTATTTATAGAAAAAAAGTATGAATGTTACAAGTCTTTTCTATTTTTAGATTTACAACAATAAAATTAATTTATCATTTGAACTCTTTAAACTAAAGCTTTTGTTACCAAATTTTGTTATATATATATTTGACACGTTAAATTATCAGTTGTTTCAAGAACTTAATTTCTTAAAGTAACGATGTTTGTATATGTGTATATACAGGGGTGTTGTGTCTTACCCTAAATTCCATTCAGCACATACGTAAGGGCCAATTCGAAGAGTCACGTAAAGACCTGCTTGGTGGACTAGTTTTATGAAGCGAACTATATCATACCTTCCTTGGAAATTATACTGCAAAAACATAGAAAAATATGAAGAAAGGAATTAACTTTATATCAAAATTAACAAAAAAAAAAAAAAAAAGTTAAATAAATTAAATAAATATATATACTATATAGATTACTTGTCCTTGAGAAGGTTCATGGCCATTCCAGAAGACATAGGTCTCGATGACATCCAAGCCTCCATATTTAGCCTTCTCAATAAGCTCAGGCCACATCTGCATGCAATTAATCCCCAAAGAAACCATATATAAAGCCGAACAATTAAGCAGACGAAAAAGGTCCCAAATTAGAAACTTGTAGCGTTATTTGCGAGGACGGAATCATGCATAGACTACGGGCGGCCATGGCTCCCCTTGGTTTTTAATTTTTTTTTTATTAAATTATATATATATATATATATAAAAGCTTGACCCTTATCAAAAATAGGTTTACTTCGGCCTCTCTCGACGGAAAATCCTGATTCCGACCGTGAATATTTATTGGTATACCTCAGGAGTGCTTCGCGGGTAGTGAATGGAGCCTGATATGAGAAGTCTTCTTCTTCCATTAATGAGGATGGCTTTGCTGTCGTAAGAGACAATGGCTGTCGCCGCCAAAACCCATGAGAGAAAGATTACCATGCAAAACACTACATTAATGCTTCTTAATGTTTCCGACGCTATAACTTTTGAATCAATCATGATGATGATTAATTCCCTGACAAACAAACCTTCTGTTTGTCTGTATGTCTGTGTTGGGAGATCGATCTTTTTCTAAATACAAAACACACACACACACATATAGATATATATATATAGAGAGAGAGAGAGAGCCCTAGCTGACGTGGAAGCTTTCACGTACGTACTTCTTATCCATTGGTTGTGTTTTTGGTTTTTTCTGTCTTCTTTTTTTTTTTTTTTTTAAGCTAAATTTGGGTTAGTAGCCTAATTACTCAGTCAAAAGGGAAAGCTTTGCTCCACTGGCCTTAAAATCCTCCACTCCTACACAAACTGCATCCAAAACTTTGGCTGCTTAAAGCATTTACCTTTTCATCCTACACGTGGCACGGGTTTTTTTTCTCCCTCAAATCATAAATAATTTGTTTTTTTTTTTTCGGAAAATAGATTATAAGGAAGCGAACAATAAAAATAGAGTGAGCTTCCCAACAAGAAAACTCAAACAAAAAAGGCAATACAAAAAAAAAAAAACAAACAGCAAACAATAGAACCATAAAAGATCCACGTCTTTATAAGGGTCGCTTGAATAGAGATTGAATTACCTAGTGCCATGCTCTAATTTCCTTGAAGAGAATAATTAATATATCTATAAAATAATAATAATTATTATTTTTTAATTAACCAGATTAGTTGGTATGCCATGGAATAAGGCCCCCAAGAAGCGGGCTTCTTCAGCCCATCTGCAGCAAGCTTTATAGGCTGATCGATGACTTGTGAAGTTAATGGGCTTCACAGCAGGCCCAAACACCACTTAACGCTTTAAATACTGCTAATTTTGGCGCGAACCCTGGATCACCGTCTCCCATTCTCTGCGACCATGACCACTGTACCAGAAGTGACCGATCTCTTTGCGAGGCTTGCTTCGCAGCTCAAAACCCTAAATCAAGAACAAAAACAAGAAGAAGAAGAAGCTCTTGACCACTCGATTTCAATGTTCAACCAATCTCTGAACCTCAACAACAACGAAGACTCTAGGGTTAGGGTTTTGGACACGGCGCTATCCCTAATGTGCTTCAGAGCACCCCAGGTTTTGCACTTTCGAAGCTCCTATTTTTATGGTTTTTGGAGACAGCGTTCTATTGTGACCTCTCCTTTGTCTAATTGTGTGGTTCGTTCTTGTTTAGGTTTTCAATTCGGTGCTTGAATGTTTGGTCCAGACGATTGTCACTGTTTTGTCGTCGTCCATTTCTTGCCAGGTGTTTAGGTTTCAGAAAGACGAGGTTTTGCAGGTCGGTAGCTCGTTTTCACGCCAAGATTGCACGGAGTTGGTCGAAGCGTGCGCTGATATTGTCGGGAAATTGGAGGGACATGGTGGGTTTGTTGAATTATTATTAGGAATAAGGGTTGAGACTATGATTTAGTGCTTATTATTGCACAGGGATTATAGAGAATAGTTTATGTTATTTGTTATGTGGAATTTTAATCATTTTCATTAAGTTTGCAAACACCTTTTTTTTTTTTTTTTAGAACATAATTTTCATGTAATGCAGGGGTGCTTGCACAGATGTTATCGTGTGCTGTTGTAAGAGTAGTGATTTCAGCATCTTGTTATCGATATTTGTTACCATCAGCTCTTGTTCTTGATTCAAAATCAATTGATGGAAGAAGCACAGCCGTTTCACAGCTGCTCTGCCATTTGCCCAGAGAATTCTCCCTTGAGAATCATGAAATACCTTTCAGGTTTGTTGTGGATAGAGAGCTCTGCCAAATGTTGTACGTTCAAGCATCTTAGTTTTCTAACTTATCCTGCTATCTATAGGGTTGTGATGAGTTTTACATACTCTTATCCAATGAGAAAGTTGAAGAACTTTTAGCCATTAGCTGCTATATGTTCGTCAGCATTTGTAAGTTTGTGAATTGGAATTTATATGTTATCCTTTTGCAGGTTGCTGTCCTGGTATCTTGACCCATTAACACTAAAGCATGATGTTTTGGAAATTTTGCAAGACACTATGGGGAGGCCTTTCATTTGCTTGAATGAGGAATTTCATGAGAGGATGGACTGGCGCTCTACAATCGTTTGCTTGGTACTTTCTCCAACTATGTTTATTGAGACCAGAGCTTTGTTACATAGATGGCTTCTAGTGACGTGAGTACAAATTTCTTGATCACAATGCTACAGCTCTTTGCGTCATTGATTGTTTTCTCTTTCATCCTTGAAGGAATTGAGGTTTTAGGTTAAGTTTGTTCTAAATGCGTCTTGCCTCTTGTGTGCTTGTTACTTTCTCATCATGATTTCCTTGACTGTCTCATTGTGATGGCTCTGATAAGTAGATTTAACTTTTCCTAGCTATAACCATAATTTTTGTTTTGGAGGAAAATGTAAAATCAATCCATTTTACTGAGTTGTAAATAACTTTTTAGGGTTTAAAAAGTGACAAACTTTTTGTGGTAAGCAAAAAACACAAATAGTTTCTTGGACCGAACTTGCAAAAAATTTTTTTGACGAAAATCGTTAGGGTGTAATGTCAACACCAATCATATTGTGACACATCACACATGTCACTTACAATAAAAAATAAAAATAAAAGTATTGAGGGAGTGGCTTGACCAGCCTCTTTGATTGGCTTGGGGTTGGCTGAACCACCCTCATCGACCCACCTCCAAGACCGGTTAGCGGGGGGTGGTTAGCAACCCCCTCCATTTTTGTTTTGGTTATATATATATATATATATATATTATTTTTATTGTAAGTGACATGTGTCACAAAATGATTGTGTGATGTGACACCCTGATGGTTCTATCAAAAATTTGAACAAAAGTTGGATCTAGGGACCTATTTGTGTGTTTTGTCAAGAGTATGAAATATTTAAATTAACCAGCGTATCTAATCCGTTTTTCTAATTTACTTGTACAACAGGGGTCTGGCCTTAGTGCAAGAGTTTCTAACTAAGTTTGTCTCAGTAATAGTAGATGTGATCTCTAGACCAACACGGTGGGGCATATCAGTGGAATTGGGATCGAAGCTGCCATTTTCTAATGCATATTTTCCATACAACCACCACTTACTAAGAACCTTGGCAGGACCGCTCTCATCAGAAAGCTTTCTGCAGTTAACTTCTTCTGTAAGTGAACCAGCTGCACTGAAGATTAGAAGAATTGATCACAAATCTTCTTGGTAAATTCTTACCTCATTGGTCCACATGAAAGCAATAGGGCCTTTTACAGCATCTTGATCCAATCATAATTTTTTATTTTTTTTTGGTTTACTGTTTATCAAAAAAAAAAAAAAATTTGTTGCATAGCAGGGCTCTTGCAATCAACTTTCCAGATTGGTTCTGTTTTGCTTCTATTTTACTCTTCTCTGAGGAAAGCGTTCCAGACAATTTTCATTCAAAGTTCAAATTGGGGACGGCCAGAATTGAACGAACACATGACTTGGAACCGCCTTCTTATCGTGCTGCTGCAGCAAGGTACATAGCATGGATTCTGAGCCCCATTAGTAAATCTAATCAGGATTTGCTCGTTGATTCATTAATTAAAATATCAGAGTCCTGGATGCTCAAGTGTTCAGTTTCACATGACAAGGAAGCAGATAAGAAACAGAAGAAACCTAATTTTCATCACGACAAGGATTATACTCTCAAGGAGGAGCATGATTTTAGAGCCACTGGGCTCTGGCTCAAAGAATTCCAGGACATATGCATGTGGTATTGGAATTACAGTACCGTCAACACTATTGCATCTTGTGAGGCCAAATCATCCTGTGGTCTTAACTTTAAGCAAAACCAGTTATTCAGAAGAATCCCATTGGGCATCTTGATAGGGTGCTTGAATCATATATATGAAGATGGATGTCAGATGCTGCTACATTATGCTGCAACAGGTAGAATACTTCAGTCAACAGAAAAAAAGAGCACTAAATTGATGCATGCAAAATGGAGCTCTGTAGAGTGTGAAGAATCGGTTAGGTGGACTGATAAATGTAATAAGAGGGAGGCTGTAGCAGGTGCCTGCCTTGTCTTCAGTTTAACAGACGCCGTTGAGAGCATGTCTGTTTCATTGTTTGAAACTGAAGAGAGTGGATTGCAATTTATTTTCCGGGTGAAGTTAAGGGCTTGCAAGTACTTGATTAATTGTATCAAGAGGCTAATCCAGCTCGGAATTGATGAAGATGGAGTCATGGTGCTAATGGATCTCAGCACTAGATTGGTAAAGTGGAAGCATCAAGGGCAAGAAGTATCACCAGTTGACAAAGATATAGATGATATAATTAATAGCTTGACTCATAAATTATCTTCACTTTGAGGGGAGATTTTGTTTATGCAGAAGTTGCTCTGTGAGTTCCTTACCATTTTTATCTAGTTACAGAGATGAGTAAGGTGTAAAAAAACACGTATTATTTTGTTGTTCTATGGGTACCTTAAAGGTGTAAGAAAATGGTTGAATAATCTGTATGTCAATGAATAACTATAAAAATGGCTGATACAACCCCATACTTTCAGCAACATCAAGCTCCTACAGTGCATTAAATTTCACTCTGCATATTATCAATACTATTTTTTACACTTATTTTACACCGGTTAACATATCGTGTTTTAAGTAGCTTCTTATATTAGGTACTTTAAAAAATAAAAAAATAATAAAAAAAAAAAGAAATGCTACTTGAAACACATTATATTAGCCTGTATGAAATGAGTATCAGAGTAGCATTACTCTATTCTTATAACTTGTAAATATTTTAGAAAAGTATTCCCTTCGAGAAGCAGCCTCAAGCTTGCATTAAATGCCTCTATAGCGAGATTAGTAGTTTTGATATTGCAAACATGTTGCACACCAGTATTGCTCATCAAATTATTGTATGAATGTGATGATACAAGATCATTAATTAGATTGCAAATAAGAGTTCGCCGATGGGGATTCTTTCCATTTCAAGCAGAGATCAGATTTTACAAATTTAATGGTGTATATGCGGGGTAGAGCTATTGTTTTATGTTTGGAGAGACAACTAGAAAAATATTTTTTTTTAGGGTCAAAAATTAAATTTAGATGGCCTATTTTATAAAATACATATAATTTTGAGGCATTTTAAAAAATTTGGGGGGCCCAAACAATAACTTAGTTCCGGCTCTGCATATATATAATCATATCATTAGAAGTTTTAAATGATATAATATCAAACATACCGTTAAATACAACAAAACAAAATCTAGACCATAAAATAGATCATTTCCATTTCACTTATTCCTCGCCAAGATTCCAGTATAACAAGGAAGAAGAGATTATTTTTAAGTTCAGTAGTACAAATCAACAAATCAAACTTCTTTCACAGAAGATTACATAACAATCAACAAGCAAGTTAAAGGCTTGTCTGTCTAAATGGCTAGACTCTCATCTGGTAATAAGCCCTATGTATGACGTATAAAGCTATATTTGACAAATGACTGGCTTGCCTATACAAATGAAGCATCTTTGATGCATGTTTAGAATAATCTTCACTATCTACATTTGGCTTTGGCCCTGTGGTGTGTGGCACGGCTCTATGCTTATGTCCTTGTGCAGAGTCGAATCAGTCACCTTGACAATTTGGAATGTATGTATTTTTATGTACTGAGATGAGCCACTGGCTCATCATTTATTTTGTAGGTTACGGAAGCTGCTATATTTAACTGCAGACGGCCTCAACAGAGAGCTTCTTCATGTTACCTGGACATGGATCCCCTCCAAAAACTTCAGGAGCTACAGTTACTGAACATGATTCCTGTCCAATGCAGTTCTGCAAGGGAGGATCCAAGGTTGATTGTAAGATAAGCATAATAAAAATGTTTACTAAGAATACAGAATCTGCTGTGGGACTAGAAGGATGAAGCAAAACTATAAGCTTCAAGTGTATTTTCCCTCATAATAATTAAAGTTGTTCAAATACCTTTTCAGCAGCATCATAGGACTTGTGCGCATGACAGCTCCCTTCTCTAAAGCTTCCACATGTTCCCTGAGGCATTCCATAGCTAGCAAACTTAATTTGAGAGATTTTCTGCCCAGGTGGGCACCATAAATGGGCTTTTGGTCTGTTGACTTTGCCAGAAGTTAGCATGCCCCAGCTCTTCAGTGTCGGCTGCCCTTCAAAGATATCAGCACAGACACTTCCTGTCGTTCTTTTTGCCAAAGAAATCCCAGTTGGGTCACCGCCCCATTCATCAAACACAACCAGTAGGTTCCCGCCCGAATTCAGCCATGAGCGTGGAACATGGTACCTGAAAATAACAAGTCTTATCATAAAATATTGAAATGTACCAAACACGTTAAAACAAATTAAGTAGAACTTTTCTCACCATCTTTGACCTCTCCACAATTAGTTCGGCATTTCTTATCAGTATAATTCCCAGCATAACTACAATCTCCGCAACCACCACGTGCTATATATGCAAGCCAGTGGCGTCCGATGCTCTGACCATTTATCCATATTTGACCTTTTCCCATGCTATTCATATCTAAAGCTAATGGTTCATTGCCTCCTGGTGCACTAAAAGTAGCCTGGAGATATCACAGCATCCATTTAGTTCTTGTAAACTTGCTCTTTCTCAAATCCATTTATTGGAATCCATAACAGCAATAGGAAAGTGTTAAATAAGTATTGAAATTGTTCTTACCTTGTACCATGTCAAAGGTTGTTTTCTAGCCACTAATGATCCCTTCACCCATTCAACAGAGGAACTTCCACTAACAGTATGAAGGCTTGAAGCTTCACCTTTCAGACCTATCTGCTCAGGAACATGCAAAATAAGTCTCTAAGCCTCTTATGAGTTGTGAATAAAATAGTGAGAAAACATCCATGTGAAATCTGTTAACTATTTCTACATATCACAGTTTTACATTTAATTTAGAATTATTATTGATGTTCACATAGGGCATAGTTAAAAAATTCCATTAGTTATTGATGTTCAGCATTAGTTTCTTTTAATGTTTATTTGCAAATAACATCAAAAGTGCTTGTCGAGATTTGGTTAGGGCTCTTCAAATTTATAATAGTAACAATACAATTTTTTTTTTGTATGATGAAGCAAGTGGAAGAGAAATCGTGTAGACAACATACCTTGTATGACCATTTCTGCCTTGACAGATCTCTTGTCCCCTCGTTGAGACCCATCAAAGAGACTGGGCCTAAAACCCCAGCATTCCATTTCTCAAAATGCGTGCCAAAATTCTGATGCATATCAATATGACAATGCAGAGATCATAAGCATCATATTGTTCTGCAATTGATATTGTAAAGAACATGAATCCATGTGAGAAAAAAAAAAAACTTACTGGAAGACCCACAGCAACACTTAATAAAGAAATCTTGTTGATGCCAGCCCTCAGCTTGATATAGTCACTAAAAGTTAATTTATGATTCTCCAGTCCCCCGTAAACAGTTTCTGCATTAAGAATAATAAGCTGATGAATTGATCAAATCAAAGTTGTACTTGACATAAGTTTGCAAGAACCATATTTACCTGATAGTTGACCATTGATGAAAACATGCAACACAGGACCTGCTGAATATATTGTGAGACGAGGAGACTGTCCATTCTTTAGAAACCCTTCACCAGGATCTATATTGATGCTGAGCAATAGAATATTTAAAAATGATTAGGGATAAAATAAATCAATACAATACCAACATGATTGAAAGGACTTCTTTACTCAATAAAAAAAGAAAAAAAGAAAAAAAAAAAAGGACTTCTTTAGCTCGAAGTTGTCTCAAAGAAGGCAGTGCAGCAATTGGTTATAAAAGTACTTACTCTGTCATGTACCACAAATAGTCTGTAACATCTCTAGTGACATTTACTTGTTCCCAGAGCCCATCCATTGTAGTTGCATCATCATCATCAGCAGAGGCAGTTTCTTCATTGTAGGACTGCCACGAAAATGTGCTATTCACAGGCGTCATCTTCATCTTTGAGCTTTGGGCACCAAGCTGTATATAAATTTTTAATTTAAAATCAGATATTAAAATTCATCATTTGCATTTTTCATACAGGGATATAATATAGAGCAGAACTGAACTTTACTTTTCAAATTAAAATGTAAACTTCAAATTATTGTTAAGACACCCTAAAAGGCTTTAAGATTAAATATTTCCATCTACCTTTTATAATCTTATGCAGGAAAATGTAATTTCCAGAAGATAAACAAGAAATTGATATTTTTTGTAAAGAAAAAATGACATTTGAAAATGATTTGGATGTGCATCAAACTTTAACAGACACAGGAATGAGATTTTTCAACATAGCCAAGAGTTTTCTCTTACACTTGCAGTGTTAAAAACTGCAGTTTTGCAGTCTGGAAGAATGCTAATGGACCAAGGTGGCAGGTCATATTGTGCATTCCCAAAGGACACCTTTGCGGAGGATTTTGTGTCATAATTTGCAAGAAATGCAGAACAAGCACCAGATTTTGACTTGAATACATGAGCCTAGAATATGACAGTGAAGATGAGAAAATGTTGAAAACAATGAAAAGAGAAAACAGCCAATAAGTAGTAGATTTTGGCTAGCTGAAAAATCACCTCTTGATTATTCCCAAGTGAGGTCACTGTGGGATCTACAGAAACTAAAGCTGATTCACATAATTTGATAGCCTTATGCAGATCTCTCAAATGTCCCCATTTTGGCTCCAGTGGTAGTCCTGGTACATAGTAGAACCTTGTTAAGATTATTGTGGCATATAATTTTTGTTTCCAAGTTAAAAGGGAACAATGATAGCCAATCTTCTCTAATCAGGGGCATAAAATTTTGAATTGGGAGGAAGGGAGGAGTATAAAAATAAAATTTTAAAAAAAATAAAAAAAAATTTTGGGGGGGAAAACAAATAGCTTGGGGGGTTTACCTTATAAAAGATATAGATTTTAAGGGATTTCTTAAAATTTTAAGGGGGCTTACACCCTGGTCTGTCCCTGCCTCCAATATGATATTAGCTGCCACCCTTGAAAAAAACAAATGAGGCAGGTAAACAACTTTAGCACAAACTACTCCAGAAGGCCAATCTACATGCATACCATATTCATCAATAGGGGCATCATAGTCATAGCTGGTTGCAATGAAGGGACCGCCAGCTGTCCGGCCAAAGTTAGTTCCTCCATGGTACTGTGACCAAAAAGATCAGAAAGAATAAACAAAACTATATTTACTCTAGGTGATTATACACAAGGTAAATTAGAATAACATGAAAACATAATGAAAGATTATGTACCATATAATAATTAACAAAAGGTATACCGAGTTTTGAATGAATCTCACAACTGAAAATGCCAAGTCTTCAACTGGTCTATGAGGAACTGCACCACCAAACTCGGTATACCTGGGGATACAGCGGATACAAGAGAAAAATCAGTCTCTGAAAAGAATTTCAACAAAGCACAACTTATCTGTAGTTTCACAGATGTTTACAAAATAAGATTTACAAGGTATAAAGAGTTGTACAGAAAGCAAAAAAGTTTTTGCCTACACAAGCTATTCATGTGACTTACCAAGCAGTCCAGTTTTCAGTCCACATTTTTGGTTTATAGTCCTTGTTTGGCTTAAATTTTTCACAGTAGAAACCGTTGCACGTATCAATCTGTCCCATGATCAACAATTACAGGTTCAAGTGAGGGAGATGTCTGGAAGTTTTCTTAATTGAAAATAACAACTGAAGTAGTTGATAACAGAAATTCCAAGTGATAACAAAATTAACCCAAGAAGAACCAGTAAACCTTTTTAACTGGATCCTCACAGTAAAACATGACAACTTCAAAGGAAACGTGCTCATCATTGCATTTATTACGAACCCCAAATCCTAGACAAATCGAAGAAAAGACAAAACTATAGAGATGGGCAGGCCCCAAAATATTTGTACAGGAATAGGGTAAGTCTGGCCATCTAAGTTGATAATGTACTGTTAAGCCCCATTAAAAAAGTTGGGTGACAATAAATGGAAGACACCTAGAATCCTAAAAAGAAGAAAGCGTTGAAAATATGGGCAGATTAACTTACAACCGGGTCAGGGGCATCCTCTTGCTTGCACATAATCCATGGGACACCAGTGTCAAGACCTACAGCCATTTCTGCTGCCCATTTAGCATAAGCTTTATCCCCACTAATTTTTGATTCTCCAAATTCATTCTCTATCTGTTGAAATTCAACAAAGAAATGATATACTAACAAGATTGACCGGCCAGCTTCTGAGAAAACTAAGACTGGATATAAAAAAATAATACAAACCCACTTCTAGGAAGATGGAAAAGACTAATTGAGCTCATTTTGTTACCTGAGACAGAATTATGGGGCCTGCCTGAGTTTCAAACAACTTTTCTGCCTTCATCATACTGACAATCTTCTCTGAAAATTTTTGCATTGCCGCCTTCATTATGGACAATTAGAAACCAATTAATAAATTACAAATATTATATTAAATACGTTAATATGAAACAATTATGTAATGGAAAAGTCAAAGTGCCAACCTTGAAAGGTCCGTTATCAGTTCTAAAAGAAATGCCCGGAACGTATTTCAGACAAACAGGAAATCCCCTGAGTCAGAAACAGAACAGAAGCAGAGCATGTGAATAAAAGTTCTTATAATGGAATCAAAATAAAACCTTTTTCGGTTTTAAATTTACTCTTTGATAAAAATGTATAATTATTATCAATATTGTTACCCAAAGTTCCATTCAGCACAAACAAATGGGCCAATCCGGAGATGAACATATAAGCCTGCTTGTTGTACCAGCTTGATGAACTTAACCAAATCATATCTATCCTCAAAATAATACTGAAAATAAAAAATAAAATATATATATATCAATGAAGATGCCAATGAGTATTTCATCAACCAGAAGGAAAATTTTTTTTTTAAAAAAAGAAGCATTTTCATTACTTTTCCTTGAGAAGGCTCATGTCCATTCCAAAACACATGTCTGTATGACATCCAACCCTCCTTCTTTGGCCCTCTGTACAAGATGAGGCCACATCTGCAAACACCCAAAGAAACCCAGAAAAGGTTAAAAGATTTGAGCCCAGAATCTACTAAAACATGCAAAACCACAGACACCCATCAGTAAAAAAGTTATGAGGAATCTGCAGAAACAAGAGACAAGAACAGAAGGAACCCGTGAACGACAATGGCATTACATAGTACCTCGGGAGTGCTTCTAGGATAGTGAATGGACCCAGAAATTAGAATCCTTCTCTGCCCATTAATCATAATAGCTCTGTGGTCATAAGTCACAGAAGCTGCAGCAGAACAAACCAAAGAAAACAGTAGCAATAACTTCAAAATGTCAGGTCTCAACATGTTCCCCACCAAAGCAATGGCCTTTAAGAATGGGGCAGATTAATTCTTCATATCTTTAGATTTTGGTTTTTTGTTTTTTGCTCACTTTTCTTTTCGATTCTTTTGAGATTGAAAGGAGAGAAAGCTAGTGGCTGGTAAGTGCATGGATTTGTGAGAGTTTAGGCTTGTGTTTGGACTGCAGAGAAAAAAGTGAGGAGTTATTTGGTGTTTACTTTCTTCTTATAAAACTCACAAATATTTCCTAGTGTCTTACACTCTACACTGCCTAGCAAGGAAGAAAAGTCATTTCGTTATATTTTATTTTATTTCAATTTACCATACATGAAGTAAATAAAACAAAATAAAACCTTAACTATAAAAGTGACTCGAAATAAGAGAATCTTTATCTGCCTAAATGATGCCTCTCACATTTAAATATGTTAAAGAACTCGAACAAAGTATTTTATTTTAAGAACAAAACAGTCACCACTCATGATGACCAAAAAAAAAAAAAAAAACACTTTTACCCTCAAGTTTGGGGCAATTTTTAATTCGATCTTTAATGTTTTAATTTTTGCAATGCACCCTTTTAAACTTCTAAATTTTTTTCAATTCAACCAATGTTGTCCCAAAATTTCCATATTGATTCTAATTTTTTTTAAAAAAAAAATTTATAAAAAATTCGGGGTGGCCGTAGCCACCTCTTTGGCCATTTTTGCACACCCTAAATTTTCTTTTTTTTTTTATAAAAAAAAAAAAAATAAAAAAAAATGAAGGACAATATGGAAATTTTGGGATAACATTGGTCGAATTGAAAAAAATTTGCAAGTTTGGGGGGTTGCATTGTAAAATTGAAACATTGGAGGTCGAATTGAAAATTGCCCCAAACTTTGAGAGGTAAAGTGTAATTTTCCAAAAAAAAAAAAAAAATTGATAGGAGCAAGATATGATAGATTCTGATATTCACACCAACTTTTACTTTATACTTTCTGTTTTCTCTCTCAAAATAAAAATTTTAACCAACAACTCAAATAAAATTTCTTAAAAATACAAAAAAAAGAAAAAAAAAAAAGTCTCTATTTCTTGTTGGTTACACCATTTTCTTTGGAGTAGTGATAATGAAGATGCCAGCGTGAGTGAACAGTCACTCACACTGGTTTATTATAATAAAAAATATTATTAAAAAAGCTATGTTAAAAAAATTATATTATAAAATAAACCGGTGTCACTCACGCCGATGTCTCCATTATTACTACTCTTTTCTTTGTTATAAGACCAAGAGAGACGACTCTTGGTAATAGGTTTGGATATAAGGATCCAATCTCCAATCACTAACAAGTCTCTAACTTGCCCTTTTATAATTTAATTTTAATTTTAAATGAGAACAAATGAAACAAGAAGAAGAAAAATAAAATTATAAAGGGGACCCTTCTCACTATGAAGAGACAAATTTAGTAAATAAAATTT
The DNA here is from genome assembly GCF_901000735.1 of Corylus avellana. NCBI lineage: Eukaryota > Viridiplantae > Streptophyta > Magnoliopsida > Fagales > Betulaceae > Corylus > Corylus avellana. The sequence continues at coordinate 20,898,059 of NC_081551.1, read as the reverse complement.
ACAAGTAGAAAGGTCACCAAAAAATCTTGTCGAAGACTCTTTCTATACGTGCTAGTTGCAATCATCGTACATATTTTTTTTTAGAGGAATATATAATATTTCTCTTTATAAGGGATTAATTATTCCAAATAACTATTTATAGGAATAAACTCTTACCAAATAATAAAAAAAAAACTTTATAGGAATAGCTATTTTATTACAAGAGTCTATTCTGCAAACCAAAGAAAACCTTAAATATTAAAGAAGGGAAATGAGAAAATAGAGAGAGGGGAAGCGAAGAGATGTAATTGGCTACATATATATTGTATATTGAGAATATATTAAATTATGTTACACTAGCTTCTATAAGTAGAGAACTTAAAATTAGTGAACAAGAAAATTTTAAACTAATTAAGAAAGAGAATAAATTTTAAAAGGAAAGACAATAAACCTTATAGAATAATATCAAATATTCTACTAACATCCCCTTACACCTTGGTTTTTGCTCAAAACCATGCACGTACAGATGATGTGAGATTATTATGACAACTTCTTCAATCATACCTATTATGTATTGCTTTCATCTTAGCATGCATTGTATGTATTTCAAGTATTTCTCTGCAGCATATCACGACATAACCCGAACACGACTCACGAGTAGAAATGGTCACATCCTAGATATCAGTACAGCTGGGTGTTGAGGAAACAAACCTTGTGGGACTATTTTCCATCATTGACTCCCTCCAATGTAATTTGGCCAAGAAGCAGGCCAATATTCTGAAATCAATCAAATATATATATATGACGATCAAAAGAGTACAAAAATGTGAGGTTCCCAACAGTAGAGCTTAACAAACCAAGCTTCTTATTCTGTTTTCTTATAATCTATCCTTGATTTTCTTCACGTGATCAATTATTGTACTGTTTTTTTGTCATTCCATTTTGAAATTGTTCGGAAAAAAATGGGATGATCCAAACTCATATATATATATATATCTGCCGACTGAGATGCCTGGAGTTTTGGTTCCATTCTGTACGTGCTGTATTATATTTTTCCCATATATACTATCTATGTGAAACTTAACAATCTGAAAATGGAGTGACAAAAAACTGTACAATAATTGATGACTGAAGGGAAATCCAGGATAGATGATAAGAAAACAGAGTAATTCTTCTCTGAATGAACATCCATTAATGAGGATGGCTGTCTCGGCCAAAATCCATGGAATAGGATCCTCTCCAGTCCATAATGGACTAGAGGATATCCAGTTCATGGTGAGGATTTCTCCTCATAAATTTTATGGTTAAAAATGGGACACATATTTCACTAAAAAAAAAAATAATAAAATATTATTTTAAATTAAAAAAAATTAAAAAATAAATTAATAAAAAAAGAAGAAAAAAAAGGGGTGGCTGGGTGGCGGCCACTCATTTGGGGTAGGGGTGGCTCAGCCACTAATGGCTCGACGAGGGGGGTGGCGAACCACCATCTTGCAAAGGGGGTGGCCCGAACCACAAGGCAGGGTGGCTTGACCCACCCCAAGAACAACCATTTTTTTTTTTTAACTTGGCGAGTGCAGGGTGAGGCAGAAGCCACCCTTGCCCCAGGGGTGGTAGAGCCACCCCAAATGCTCTTGGGGAGATTGTGGCCACCCCCTTTTAAATAAAGGGGTGGCGAACCACCCCCCATGAGCCATGGGGAGTGGTTCGGCCACTATAACGACCATTGAGGTGGCTTCCCAGGCCACCTACCCAAAATGGGGGTGGCCCGACCACCAACAGGGGTGGCTTCTTTTTTCTCTTTTTTATTAATTTTTTTTTTAATTTAAAATAATATTTTATTATTATTTTTTTTAGTGAGATATGTGTTTCATTTTTAGCCATAAGATTTATGAGGAGAAATCCTCACCATGAACTGGATATTCTCCAGTCTATAATGGACTAGAGAGGATCCTGTTCCAAAACGCATGAGAGAGAGAATGATTAGCATGCAAAACACTACATTAATGCTTCTTAATGTTTCTGTCGTACTCCTTATCCATTGGTTGTGTTTTTTCGTTTATTTTTTTTTTATCCCCTTTAAGCTAAATTGGGGTGGAAGGCCAACTACACTCGACACAGTCAAAAGGGAAAGCTTTGCTCCACTGGCTTTAATATCCTCCACTCCCACACAAACTGCCTCCAAAACTTAGCTGCTAGAAGCATTATTCATCATACACGTGGCATTTTTAGTTGCTTTATATATATATATATATATATATATATCCAATTTCTATAAAATTGGTCCAGATTACTTGGTGTATTAGAATAAGCCCCACAAGAAGCGGGCTTCTTCAGCCCATCTGCAGTAAGCTTCATAGGCTGCTCGATGTCTTGTGAAGTTAATGGGCTTTACAGCAGGCCCAAACACCACGTAACGCTTTAAATACTGTAAACTTTGGCGCGAACCCGGGATCACCGCCTCCGATTCTCGGCTACCATGACCACAGTAGCAGGAGTGACGGATCTCTTCGCGAGGCTCGCTTCGCACCTCAAAACCCTAAATCAAGGACAAGAAGAAGAAGCTCCTAACCTCTCAATTTCAATGTTCAACCAATCTCTGAACCTCAACAAAGAAGACTCTAGGGTTAGGGTTTTGGACACGGCGCTATCCCCAATGTGCTTCTGAGCACCCCAGGTTTTGCACTTTCGAAGCTCCTATGTTAGGGTTTTTGGAGACAGCGTTCTATTCTGACCTCTCCTTTGTCTAATTATGTGCTTCGTTGTTGTTTAGGTTTTCAATTCGGTGCTTGAATGTTTGGTCGAGACGATTGTCACTGTTTTATCGTCGTCCATTTCTTGCCAGGTGTTGAGGTTTCAGAAAGACAAGGTTTTGCAGGTCGGTAGCTCGTTTTCACGCCAAGATTGCACGGAATTGGTCGAAGCGTGCGCAGATATTGTCGGGAAATTGGAGGTACATGGTGGGTTTGTTGAATTATTATTAGGGCTTTTACAGCATCTTAATCCAATCACAATTTTTTTTTTTTTTTTGGTTTACTGTTTATCCAAAAAAAAAAAAATTGTTGCATAGCGGGGCTCTGGCAATCAACTTTACTCTTCTTGTCGTGCTGCTGCAGCGAGGTACATAACATGGATTCTGAACCATCTCATCAGGATTTGCTCGTAGATTCTTTTATTAAAATACCAGAGTCCTGGATGCTCAAGTGTTCAGTTTCACATCACAAAGAAGCAGCAGGTTACAATAAGAAACTGAAGAAACCTAACTTTCATCACAACAAGGATTATACTCTCAAAAAGGAGCATGATCTTCGAACCATTGGACTCGGGCTCAAAGAATTCCAGGGCATATGCATGTGGTATTGGAATTACACTGTCAACACTACTGCATCTTGTGAGGCCAAATCACCCTGTGGTCTTAACATTCAGCAAAATCAGTCGTTCAGAAGAATCCCATTGGGCATCTTGATAGGTTGCTTGAATAATATAGATGAAGATGGATGTCAGATTCTGCTACATTATGCTGCAACAGGTAGAATACTTCAGTCAAAGGAAAATAAGAGCACTAAAATTGAAGCATGTAAAATGGAGCTCTGTAGGATGGGAAGAATCGGTTAGGTGGACTGATAAATGTAATAAGAGGGAGGCTGTAGCAGGTGTGGATTGCAATTTATTTTCCGGGTGAAGTTAAGGGCTTGCAAGAATTTGATTAATTGTATCAAGAGGCTAATCCAGCTCGGAATTGATGAAGATGGAGTCAAGATGCTAATGGATCTCAGCAGTAATAGCTTGACTCATAAATTATCTTCACTTTGAGGGGAGATTTTGTGAAGGAATAGGCTCCCCTGTTTATGCAGAAGTTGCTCTTTGAGTTCCTAACCATTTTTATCAAGTTACAGATATGAGTAACGTGTAAACAAACGCTCATTTTGTTGTGCTGAGTACCTAATTGGTGTAAGAAAATGGTTGAATATACAATGAATAACTATAAAGATGGCTGATACAGCCTCATACTTTCAGCAACTTCAACTTCAAGCTCCTGTAGTGCATTAAATTTCACTCTGCATGTTACAATTGCTACTCTTTGCACTAATCTTACACTGGTTGACCTAACGTGTTTTAAGTGTTTTTTTTATATTATCTACCTTAAAAACAAAAAACGAAAGAAAAGCCACTTAAAACATATCGTGTGAGCCGGTATAAAATGAGTATGAAAATGAGCATTACTCTCTTCTTGAAACTTGTACATAGTTTAGAAAAGTATTCTCTTGTCAGGAAGCAACCCCAAGCTTACACGCAAAGGAGATCAATAGTTTTGATATTGCCAACATTTTGCATTCCAGTACTGCTCATTAAATTATTGTAAAAATGTGATGATACAAGATAGCAAAAAAGAGTTCATCAATCAGGATCCTCTCCATTTCAAGCCAATATCAGATTTTACAGATTGAATGATTTATATGTTACCATGTCATTAAAAAATTTAAATTATATGATACCATGTACAAGGTTAGATCCAACAAAATTAAATCTTGACCATTAAATAGATTCTCTCCATTTCACTTATTCCTCGCCAACATTCCAGTAGTAAAAATTAATAAATCAAGCTGCAATTCACCGGGTAGATTTTATTACTTTCCAATTTATTCTTAGGAAACTGCTTTCACAGAAAATTACATAACAATCAACAGCAAGTTAAAGGCTTGTCTGTCTAAATGGCTAGACTCTCATCCGGTAATAAGCCCTATGTATGACGTATAAAACTATATTTGACAAATGACTGGCTTGCCTATACAAATGAAGCATCTTTGATGCATGTTTGGAATAATCTTCACTATCTACAATTGGCTTTGGCCGTGTGGCATGTGGCACGGCTCTATGCTTATGTCCTTGTGCAGAGTCGAATCAGTCACCTTGTCAATTTGGGATGTATGTATTTTTATGTACTGAGATGAGCCACTGGCTCATCATTTATTTTGTAGGTTACGGAAGCTGCTATATTTAACTGCAGACAGCCTCAACAGAGAACTTCTTCATGTTACCTGGACATGGATCCCCTCCAAAAACTTCAGGAGCAACAGTTACTGAACATGATTCCTGTCCAATGCAGTTCTGCAAGGGAGGATCCAGGATGATTGTAAGATAAGCATAATAAAAATATATACTAAGAGTACAGAATCTGCTGTGGGACTAAAAGGATGAAGCAAAGCTAGAAGCTTCTAGTGTATTTTCCCTCATAATAATTAAAGTTGTTCAAATACCTTTTCAGCAGCATCATAGGACTTGTGCGCATGACAGCTCCCTTCTCTAAAGCTTCCACATGTTCCCTGAGGCATTCCATAGCTAGCAAACTTAATTTGAGAGATTTTCTGCCCAGGTGGGCACCATAAATGGGCTTTTGGTCTGTTGATTTTGCCAGAAGTTAGCATATCCCAGCTCTTCAGTGTCGGCTGCCCTTCAAAGATATCAGCACAGACACTTCCTGTCGTTCTTTTTACCAAAGAAATCCCAGTTGGGTCACCGCCCCATTCATCAAACACAACCAGTAGGTTCCCACCCGAATTCAGCCATGAGCGTGGAACATGGTACCTGAAAACAACAGTCTTGTCATAAAATATTGAAATGTACCAAACATGTTAAAACAAATTAAGTAGAAGAACTTTTCTCACCATCTTTGAGAGGCCTCTCCACAATTAGTTCGGCATTTCTTATCAGTATAAGTCCCAGCATAACTACAATCGCCACAACCACCACGTGCTATATATGCAGGCCAGTGGCGTCCGATGCTCTGACCATTTATCCATATTTGACCTTTTCCCATGCTATTCATATCTAAAGCTAATGGTTCATTGCCTCCTGGTGCACTAAAAGTAGCCTGGAGATATCACAGCATCCATTTAGTTCTTGTAAACTCGCTCTTTCTATCCGTTTATTGGAATCCATAACAGCAATAGGAAAGTGTTAAATGAGTATTGAAATTGTTCTTACCTTGTACCATGTCAAAGGTTGTTTTCTAGCCACTAATGATCCCTTCACCCATTCAACAGAGGAACTTCCACTAACAGTATGAAGGCTTAAAGCTTCACCTTTCAGACCTATCTGCTCAGGAACATGCAAAATAAGTCTCTAACCCTCGTGTGAGTTGTGAATAAAATAGCGAGAAAAAATCCATGTGAAAACCGTAAACTATTTCTACGTATCCCGGTTTTATATTTAATTTAGAATTATTATTGATGTTCACATAGTGCATAGTTTAAAAGTTATGTTCAGCATTAGTTTCTTTTAATGTTTATTTGCAAAAAATATCAAAAGCGCTTGTCGAGATTTGGTTAGGGCTCTTTAAATTTAGAATAGTAACAATACAATTTTTTCTTTTAGTATGATGAAGCAAGTGGAACAGAAATCATTTAGACAACATACCTTGTATGACCATTTCTGCTTTGACAGATCTCTTGTCCCCTCATTGAGACCCTTCAAAGTGACTGGGCCTAAAACCCCAGCATTCCATGTCTCAAAATGCGTGCCAACATTCTGATGCATATCAATATGACAATTTAGAGATCATAAGCATCATATTGTTCTGCAATTGATAGTGTAAAGAAACATGAATCCATGTGGGAAAAAAACACTTACTGGAAGACCCACAGCAACACTTAATAAAGAAATCTTGTTGATGCCAGCCCCCAGCTTGATATAGTCACTAAAAGTTAATTTAGGATTCTCCAGTCCCCCATAAACAGTTCCTGCATTAAGAATAAGAAGCTGATGAATTAACCAAATCAAAGTTGTACTTGACATAATTTTGCAAGAACCATATTTACCTGATAGTTGACCATTGATGAAAACATGCAACGCATGACCTGCTGAATATATTGTGAGAAGAGGAGACTGTCCATTCTTTAGAAACCCTTCACTAGGATCTATATTGATACTGAGCAAGAGAATATTTAAAAATTATTAGGGATAAAATATATCAATACCAACATGATGCAAGGACTTCTTTTGCTCAAAGTTGTCTCAAAGAAGGCCGGGCAGTGATTGGTTATAAAGTACTTACTCTGTCAGGTACCACAAATAGTCTGTAACATCTCTAGTGACATTTACTTGTTCCCAGAGCCCAACCATTGTAGTTGCATCATCATCATCAGCAGAGGCAGTTTCCTCATTGTAAGACTGCCACGAAAATGCGCTATTCACAGATGTCATCTTTATCTGTGAGCTTTGGGCACCAAGCTGTATATAAATTATTAATTTAAAATCAGATATTAAAATTCACCATTTGCATTGGATATAATATAGAGCAGAACTGAGCTTTACCTTTCAAATTAAAATGCAAACTTCAAATTATTGTTAAGACACCCTAAAAGGCTTTAAGATCAAATATTTCCATCTAGTTTTTAAAATCTTACGCTGGAAAATGTAATTTCCAGAAGATAAACGAGAAATTGATATTTTTTGTAAAGAGAAAATGACATTTGAAAATGATTTGGATGGGCATCAAACTTTAACTGAGACATGAATGAGATTTTTCAACATAGCCAAGAGTTTTCTCTTACCCTTGCAGTGTTAAAAACAACAGTTTTGCAGTCAGGAAGAATGCTAATGGACCAAGCTGGCAGGTCATATTGTGCATTCCCAAAGGACACCTTTGCGGAGGATTTTGTGTCATAATTTGCAAGAAATGCAGAACAAGCACCAGATTTTGACTTGAATACATGAGCCTAGAATATGACAGAGAAGATGAGAAAATGTTGAAAAGAGAAAACAGTCAATACGTAGTAGCTTTTGGCTAGCTGAAAAATCACCTCTTGATTATTTCCAAGTGAGGTCACTGTGGGATCTACAGAAACTAAAGCTGATTCACATAATTTGATAGCCTTATGCAGATCTCTCAAATGTCCCCATTTTGGTTCCCGTGGTAGTCCTGGTACAT
>NC_081551.1:20875536-20890050 GCF_901000735.1 Corylus avellana | reverse complement strand
TTGTCGAAGACTCTTTCTATACGTGCTAGTTGCAATCATCTTACATATTTTTTTAGAGGAATATATAATATTTCTCTTTGTAAGGGATTAGTTATTCCAAATAACTATTTATAGGAATAGACTCTTACCAAATAAAAAAAAAAAAAAAAAACTTCATAGGAATAGCTATTTCATTACAAGAGTCTATTCTGCAAATCAAATAAAACCTTAAATATTAAAGAAGAGAAATGAGAAAATATTTTTTTTTTTTTTTTTTTTTTTTTTTTGAAATCTGAAGATAATTTATTGATAAGTGCTTTGCTCAGCACTAACACGTGGTAAAACACTAGAAGGAAAATCTGCCACCCACAGTTTTTCAGATGACAAATGTAAAGCCAATTTTGCCAAACTATCAGCCACCTCATTGACACAGCGGGGGATGTGTTCAACTTTCCAATCTTGGAACTGCAACAGATGGGTCTTCGTAGCCTCCATTACCAATCCGAAACTTCCCATCCAAGGCCCGCTCCTGCTAAGATGCTGCACAATCTCCAAAGCATCCCCTTCAAGAATAATCTTGTGCCAATCCAGATTGCTTGCCACCATCACTGCTCGACTTGCTGCCAAGGCCTCCGCCGTAGTAGGATCTTGTATAAACGCCTTCGTGTCACAATACATCGCTAGCACTTCGCCCCTATGATTCCTCGCCACTACGCCCAGACCCACTCTCTTTGTCTCCTGTTCCACAGCAGCATCCCAGTTAAGCTTGATATAGCCCTCCGCAGGAGCCTTCCACATTAACACAGGATTTTGAGCAGGTAATTGTACTGGTGCAGCTTCCATTACTCCTTGGGACCCAGCCGCTTCATAGAACTCTATCTGTTCCCTTGCTTGACGAAGAACCATGGAAGGGGTGGACAAAGCTTCACCATGAACCACCCTATTCCGTCGGAACCAAATCTGCCTCGCCACTACTGCGAACAGTTGCAGCTCAGCTTTCTCGAGCATTCCCATTAGCTTTTTAACCAACGTTTTAAAATCAGCAGCCTCACTATTACATTTCTGAATTTTTCTTGAGCTTTCCAGCCACACATCTCTTGCTGAGGGGCAACTCCAAAGGATGTGCACCGGTGTTTCTTCTTCTCTCCCACAAATAGGACATAATCCATCCCCAACAATATGTCGTCTAAACAAATTTCCTTTTGTAGGGAGTATGTTATGACAAGCTTTCCAGATGAAGAATTGCACCACTTTTGGCCCCCTTAGATTCCATACCCCACTCCAGAGATCTCCTTCACTGAACACCGTAGATGAAGTGCCTCTCTCCATGCCGACAAGAGTTTTTTCTAGATGATAAGCACTACGGACAGAAAAAATTCCATCTTTAGTGCCTCCCCAAACTAATGTGTCACACTGAGAGCCTGGATAAATCGCTAAACTGCAGATCTTTTCCACCTCATCTTCCATAAAGATCTCTTGGATTAAGGGAATATTCCACCAAAGAGTTTGCTCATCAAATAACTCACATACCCTTGCATCACTGGGGAGGAAATTCTGGGGAGATTGGACCTTATGCGTAATAGAGGAAGGTAGCCAATTATCTTGCCAGATTCTAATAGTTTGCCCATTTCCCACTCTCCATACCATCCCAGCTTGGATTAACTCCTTCGCATGCCATATGCTCCGCCAAGCATATGATGGATTGTGCCCCAACCGAGCCTCTAGAAAATTCCCACCTGGAAAATATTTATCCCTCATCACTTTTGCAACCAAGGAATCTGGATTCTTTATAAGCCGCCATCCTTGTTTTGCTAACAAAGCTCGATTGAAACATTCCAGTTCCCTATACCCCAATCCACCATTCCTCTTATCCGAAGCCAATATATCCCAACCCATCCAAGCAATCTTGGAAAAGTTGTCTTTATGTCCCCACCAAAAACGTAGCATCATTGAATTAATCCGCTTACATAAAGACTTAGGGAGTTGAAATACACTCATTGTATAGGTCGGGATAGCTTGAATCACCGCCTTAAGCAATACTTCCTTCCCTGCAGGCGTCAAAAACTTCTCTTTCCACCCTGTCATCCTATTCCAAATACGGCCTTGAATGCTATTAAATGACTTCAATCGTGATCTTCCAATGAAAGCCGGGAGTCCCAAATACTTTTCATAGCTATCCGTGGAACCAACTCCTACCAAAGAGAGAATTTGTCTCCTTATCTCAGCTGTAGTGTTTTTACTAAAAAATAATGAGGTCTTTTGTCGATTAAGAGAAATGAGAAAATAGAGAGAGGGGAAGCGAAGAGATGTAATTGGCTACATATATATTGTATATTGAGAATATATTAAATTATGTTACACTAGCTTCTATAAGTAGAGAACTTAAAATTAGTGAACACGAAAATTTTAAACTAATTAAGAAAGAGAATAAATTTTAAAAGGAAAGACAATAAACCTTATAGAATAATATCAAATATTCTACTAACATCCCCTTACACCTTGGTTTTTGCTCAAAACCATGCACGTACAGATGATGTGAGATTATTATGACAACTTCTTCAATCATACCTACTATGTATTGCTTTCATCTTAGCATGCATTGTATGTATTTCAAGTATTTCTCTGCAGCATATCACGACATAACCCGAACACGACTCACGAGTAGAAATGGTCACATCCTAGATATCAGTACAGCTGGGTGTTGAGGAAACAAACCTTGTGGGACTATTTTCCATCATTGACTCCCTCCAATGTAATTTGGCCAAGAAGCAGGCCAATATTCTGAAATCAATCAAATATATATATATGACGATCAAAAGAGTACAAAAATGTGAGGTTCCCAACAGTAGAGCTTAACAAACCAAGCTTCTTATTCTGTTTTCTTATAATCTATCCTTGATTTTCTTCACGTGATCAATTATTGTACTGTTTTTTTGTCATTCCATTTTGAAATTGTTCGGAAAAAAATGGGATGATCCAAACTCATATATATATATATATCTGCCGACTGAGATGCCTGGAGTTTTGGTTCCATTCTGTACGTGCTGTATTATATTTTTCCCATATATACTATCTATGTGAAACTTAACAATCTGAAAATGGAGTGACAAAAAACTGTACAATAATTGATGACTGAAGGGAAATCCAGGATAGATGATAAGAAAACAGAGTAATTCTTCTCTGAATGAACATCCATTAATGAGGATGGCTGTCTCGGCCAAAATCCATGGAATAGGATCCTCTCCAGTCCATAATGGACTAGAGGATATCCAGTTCATGGTGAGGATTTCTCCTCATAAATTTTATGGTTAAAAATGGGACACATATTTCACTAAAAAAAAAAAAAATAAAATATTATTTTAAATTAAAAAATAAATTAATAAAAAAAGAAGAAAAAGAAGTTATGGTCAGTGGCCGCCCCCATTTAGTAGGGGTGGCTCAAGCCACCCCCACGAGCCGGGCCAGGGGTGGCCTAACCACTCCCCCAAGAGCCTTGTGGCTTCCGCCACCCCCAAGGGCCAACTCATTTTTTTTTTTTTAACTTGGCCCTGCCCTCAGTTGGGTGGTCGCAGCCACCCCCACGTAGTGGTGTGGCCACCCCTTTGCTGGGGTGGCCAACCCCATAGCTGGCTTGGTGGTTCGCCACCCCTGGCCGCCACAGGCGGCTTGAGCCACCCCTACCCCAAAATGGGTGGCCGGGCCACCATAGGGGGTGGCTTTTCTTCTTTTATTAATTTTTTTTAATTTAAAATAATATTTTATTATTATTTTTTTTAGTGAGATATGTGTTTCATTTTTAGCCATAAGATTTATGAGGAGAAATCCTCACCATGAACTGGATATTCTCCAGTCTATAATGGACTAGAGAGGATCCTGTTCCAAAACGCATGAGAGAGAGAATGATTAGCATGCAAAACACTACATTAATGCTTCTTAATGTTTCTGTCGTACTCCTTATCCATTGGTTGTGTTTTTTCGTTTATTTTTTTTTTATCCCCTTTAAGCTAAATTGGGGTGGAAGGCCAACTACACTCGACACAGTCAAAAGGGAAAGCTTTGCTCCACTGGCTTTAATATCCTCCACTCCCACACAAACTGCCTCCAAAACTTAGCTGCTAGAAGCATTATTCATCATACACGTGGCATTTTTAGTTGCTTTATATATATATATATATATATATATATCCAATTTCTATAAAATTGGTCCAGATTACTTGGTGTATTAGAATAAGCCCCACAAGAAGCGGGCTTCTTCAGCCCATCTGCAGTAAGCTTCATAGGCTGCTCGATGTCTTGTGAAGTTAATGGGCTTTACAGCAGGCCCAAACACCACGTAACGCTTTAAATACTGTAAACTTTGGCGCGAACCCGGGATCACCGCCTCCGATTCTCGGCTACCATGACCACAGTAGCAGGAGTGACGGATCTCTTCGCGAGGCTCGCTTCGCACCTCAAAACCCTAAATCAAGGACAAGAAGAAGAAGCTCCTAACCTCTCAATTTCAATGTTCAACCAATCTCTGAACCTCAACAAAGAAGACTCTAGGGTTAGGGTTTTGGACACGGCGCTATCCCCAATGTGCTTCTGAGCACCCCAGGTTTTGCACTTTCGAAGCTCCTATGTTAGGGTTTTTGGAGACAGCGTTCTATTCTGACCTCTCCTTTGTCTAATTATGTGCTTCGTTGTTGTTTAGGTTTTCAATTCGGTGCTTGAATGTTTGGTCGAGACGATTGTCACTGTTTTATCGTCGTCCATTTCTTGCCAGGTGTTGAGGTTTCAGAAAGACAAGGTTTTGCAGGTCGGTAGCTCGTTTTCACGCCAAGATTGCACGGAATTGGTCGAAGCGTGCGCAGATATTGTCGGGAAATTGGAGGTACATGGTGGGTTTGTTGAATTATTATTAGGGCTTTTACAGCATCTTAATCCAATCACAATTTTTTTTTTTTTTTTGGTTTACTGTTTATCCAAAAAAAAAAAAATTGTTGCATAGCGGGGCTCTGGCAATCAACTTTACTCTTCTTGTCGTGCTGCTGCAGCGAGGTACATAACATGGATTCTGAACCATCTCATCAGGATTTGCTCGTAGATTCTTTTATTAAAATATCAGAGTCCTGGATGCTCAAGTGTTCAGTTTCACATCACAAAGAAGCAGCAGGTTACAATAAGAAACTGAAGAAACCTAACTTTCATCACAACAAGGATTATACTCTCAAAAAGGAGCATGATCTTCGAACCATTGGACTCGGGCTCAAAGAATTCCAGGGCATATGCATGTGGTATTGGAATTACACTGTCAACACTACTGCATCTTGTGAGGCCAAATCACCCTGTGGTCTTAACATTCAGCAAAATCAGTCGTTCAGAAGAATCCCATTGGGCATCTTGATAGGTTGCTTGAATAATATAGATGAAGATGGATGTCAGATTCTGCTACATTATGCTGCAACAGGTAGAATACTTCAGTCAAAGGAAAATAAGAGCACTAAAATTGAAGCATGTAAAATGGAGCTCTGTAGGATGGGAAGAATCGGTTAGGTGGACTGATAAATGTAATAAGAGGGAGGCTGTAGCAGGTGTGGATTGCAATTTATTTTCCGGGTGAAGTTAAGGGCTTGCAAGAATTTGATTAATTGTATCAAGAGGCTAATCCAGCTCGGAATTGATGAAGATGGAGTCAAGATGCTAATGGATCTCAGCAGTAATAGCTTGACTCATAAATTATCTTCACTTTGAGGGGAGATTTTGTGAAGGAATAGGCTCCCCTGTTTATGCAGAAGTTGCTCTTTGAGTTCCTAACCATTTTTATCAAGTTACAGATATGAGTAACGTGTAAACAAACGCTCATTTTGTTGTGCTGAGTACCTAATTGGTGTAAGAAAATGGTTGAATATACAATGAATAACTATAAAGATGGCTAATACAGCCTCATACTTTCAGCAACTTCAACTTCAAGCTCCTGTAGTGCATTAAATTTCACTCTGCATGTTACAATTGCTACTCTTTGCACTAATCTTACACTGGTTGACCTAACGTGTTTTAAGTGTTTTTTTATATTATCTACCTTAAAAACAAAAAACGAAAGAAAAGCCACTTAAAACATATCGTGTGAGCCGGTATAAAATGAGTATGAAAATGAGCATTACTCTCTTCTTGAAACTTGTACATAGTTTAGAAAAGTATTCTCTTGTCAGGAAGCAACCCCAAGCTTACACGCAAAGGAGATCAATAGTTTTGATATTGCCAACATTTTGCATTCCAGTACTGCTCATTAAATTATTGTAAAAATGTGATGATACAAGATAGCAAAAAAGAGTTCATCAATCAGGATCCTCTCCATTTCAAGCCAATATCAGATTTTACAGATTGAATGATTTATATGTTACCATGTCATTAAAAAATTTAAATTACATGATACCATGTACAAGGTTAGATCCAACAAAATTAAATCTTGACCATTAAATAGATTCTCTCCATTTCACTTATTCCTCGCCAACATTCCAGTAGTAAAAATTAATAAATCAAGCTGCAATTCACCGGGTAGATTTTATTACTTTCCAATTTATTCTTAGGAAACTGCTTTCACAGAAAATTACATAACAATCAACAGCAAGTTAAAGGCTTGTCTGTCTAAATGGCTAGACTCTCATCCGGTAATAAGCCCTATGTATGACGTATAAAACTATATTTGACAAATGACTGGCTTGCCTATACAAATGAAGCATCTTTGATGCATGTTTGGAATAATCTTCACTATCTACAATTGGCTTTGGCCGTGTGGCGTGTGGCACGGCTCTATGCTTATATCCTTGTGCAGAGTCGAATCAGTCACCTTGTCAATTTGGGATGTATGTATTTTTATGTACTGAGATGAGCCACTGGCTCATCATTTATTTTGTAGGTTACGGAAGCTGCTATATTTAACTGCAGACAGCCTCAACAGAGAACTTCTTCATGTTACCTGGACATGGATCCCCTCCAAAAACTTCAGGAGCAACAGTTACTGAACATGATTCCTGTCCAATGCAGTTCTGCAAGGGAGGATCCAGGATGATTGTAAGATAAGCATAATAAAAATATATACTAAGAGTACAGAATCTGCTGTGGGACTAAAAGGATGAAGCAAAGCTAGAAGCTTCTAGTGTATTTTCCCTCATAATAATTAAAGTTGTTCAAATACCTTTTCAGCAGCATCATAGGACTTGTGCGCATGACAGCTCCCTTCTCTAAAGCTTCCACATGTTCCCTGAGGCATTCCATAGCTAGCAAACTTAATTTGAGAGATTTTCTGCCCAGGTGGGCACCATAAATGGGCTTTTGGTCTGTTGATTTTGCCAGAAGTTAGCATATCCCAGCTCTTCAGTGTCGGCTGCCCTTCAAAGATATCAGCACAGACACTTCCTGTCGTTCTTTTTACCAAAGAAATCCCAGTTGGGTCACCGCCCCATTCATCAAACACAACCAGTAGGTTCCCACCCGAATTCAGCCATGAGCGTGGAACATGGTACCTGAAAACAACAGTCTTGTCATAAAATATTGAAATGTACCAAACATGTTAAAACAAATTAAGTAGAAGAACTTTTCTCACCATCTTTGAGAGGCCTCTCCACAATTAGTTCGGCATTTCTTATCAGTATAAGTCCCAGCATAACTACAATCGCCACAACCACCACGTGCTATATATGCAGGCCAGTGGCGTCCGATGCTCTGACCATTTATCCATATTTGACCTTTTCCCATGCTATTCATATCTAAAGCTAATGGTTCATTGCCTCCTGGTGCACTAAAAGTAGCCTGGAGATATCACAGCATCCATTTAGTTCTTGTAAACTCGCTCTTTCTATCCGTTTATTGGAATCCATAACAGCAATAGGAAAGTGTTAAATGAGTATTGAAATTGTTCTTACCTTGTACCATGTCAAAGGTTGTTTTCTAGCCACTAATGATCCCTTCACCCATTCAACAGAGGAACTTCCACTAACAGTATGAAGGCTTAAAGCTTCACCTTTCAGACCTATCTGCTCAGGAACATGCAAAATAAGTCTCTAACCCTCGTGTGAGTTGTGAATAAAATAGCGAGAAAAAATCCATGTGAAAACCGTAAACTATTTCTACGTATCCCGGTTTTATATTTAATTTAGAATTATTATTGATGTTCACATAGTGCATAGTTTAAAAGTTATGTTCAGCATTAGTTTCTTTTAATGTTTATTTGCAAAAAATATCAAAAGCGCTTGTCGAGATTTGGTTAGGGCTCTTTAAATTTAGAATAGTAACAATACAATTTTTTCTTTTAGTATGATGAAGCAAGTGGAACAGAAATCATTTAGACAACATACCTTGTATGACCATTTCTGCTTTGACAGATCTCTTGTCCCCTCATTGAGACCCTTCAAAGTGACTGGGCCTAAAACCCCAGCATTCCATGTCTCAAAATGCGTGCCAACATTCTGATGCATATCAATATGACAATTTAGAGATCATAAGCATCATATTGTTCTGCAATTGATAGTGTAAAGAAACATGAATCCATGTGGGAAAAAAACACTTACTGGAAGACCCACAGCAACACTTAATAAAGAAATCTTGTTGATGCCAGCCCCCAGCTTGATATAGTCACTAAAAGTTAATTTAGGATTCTCCAGTCCCCCATAAACAGTTCCTGCATTAAGAATAAGAAGCTGATGAATTAACCAAATCAAAGTTGTACTTGACATAATTTTGCAAGAACCATATTTACCTGATAGTTGACCATTGATGAAAACATGCAACGCATGACCTGCTGAATATATTGTGAGAAGAGGAGACTGTCCATTCTTTAGAAACCCTTCACTAGGATCTATATTGATACTGAGCAAGAGAATATTTAAAAATTATTAGGGATAAAATATATCAATACCAACATGATGCAAGGACTTCTTTTGCTCAAAGTTGTCTCAAAGAAGGCCGGGCAGTGATTGGTTATAAAGTACTTACTCTGTCAGGTACCACAAATAGTCTGTAACATCTCTAGTGACATTTACTTGTTCCCAGAGCCCAACCATTGTAGTTGCATCATCATCATCAGCAGAGGCAGTTTCCTCATTGTAAGACTGCCACGAAAATGCGCTATTCACAGATGTCATCTTTATCTGTGAGCTTTGGGCACCAAGCTGTATATAAATTATTAATTTAAAATCAGATATTAAAATTCACCATTTGCATTGGATATAATATAGAGCAGAACTGAGCTTTACCTTTCAAATTAAAATGCAAACTTCAAATTATTGTTAAGACACCCTAAAAGGCTTTAAGATCAAATATTTCCATCTAGTTTTTAAAATCTTACGCTGGAAAATGTAATTTCCAGAAGATAAACGAGAAATTGATATTTTTTGTAAAGAGAAAATGACATTTGAAAATGATTTGGATGGGCATCAAACTTTAACTGAGACATGAATGAGATTTTTCAACATAGCCAAGAGTTTTCTCTTACCCTTGCAGTGTTAAAAACAACAGTTTTGCAGTCAGGAAGAATGCTAATGGACCAAGCTGGCAGGTCATATTGTGCATTCCCAAAGGACACCTTTGCGGAGGATTTTGTGTCATAATTTGCAAGAAATGCAGAACAAGCACCAGATTTTGACTTGAATACATGAGCCTAGAATATGACAGAGAAGATGAGAAAATGTTGAAAAGAGAAAACAGTCAATACGTAGTAGCTTTTGGCTAGCTGAAAAATCACCTCTTGATTATTTCCAAGTGAGGTCACTGTGGGATCTACAGAAACTAAAGCTGATTCACATAATTTGATAGCCTTATGCAGATCTCTCAAATGTCCCCATTTTGGTTCCCGTGGTAGTCCTGGTACATAGTAGAACCTTGTTAAGATTATTGTGTGTGTGGAGTGACTCTAAAAATAAATAATAAAAAAACTTTTTTTTTGGGGGCGTTTTACCTTATAAAGATATAGATTTTAAGGGATTTTTTAAAATTTTAGGGGGGAGGGGGGACACCTAGGTCTGGCCCTGCCTACAATATGATATTAGCTGCCACCCTTGAAAGAAATAAATAAGGCAGGTAAACAACTTTAGCACAAACTGCTCCAGAAGACTAATCTACATGCATACCATATTCATCAATAGGGGCATCATAGTCATAGCTGGTTGCTATGAAGGGACCGCCAGCTGTGCGGCCAAAGTTAGTTCCTCCATGGTACTGTGACCAAAAAGTTCAAAAAGAATAAACAAAACTATATTTACTCTAGGTGATTATAAACAAGGTAAATTAGAATAACATGAAAACATAATGAAAGATTAAGTACCATATAATAATTAACAAAAGAACCCCCGTTTTGAATGAACCTCACAACTGAAAGTGCCAAGTCTTCAGCAGGTCTATGAGGAACTGGACCACCAAACTCGGTATACCTGGGGATAAAGCAGATACAAGAGAAAAATCAGTCTTTGAAAAGATTTTCAACAAAGCACAACTTATCTGTAGTTTCACAGATGTTTACAAAATAAGATATTTAAGGTATAAAGTGTTGTACAGAAGCTATTCAATATTCATGTGACTTACCAACCAGTCCAGTTTTCAGTCCACATTTTTGGTTTATAGTCCTTGTTTGGCTTAAAGTTTTCACAGTAGAAACCGTTGCACGTATCAATCTGTCCCATGAACAACAAATTACAGGTTCAAGTGAGGGAGATGTCCGGAAGCTTTCTTAATTGAAAATAATAGCTTAAGTAGTTGATAACAGAAATTCCTAACCTAAGAAGAACCAGTAAACCTTTTTAACTGGATCCTCACTGTAAAACATGACAACTTCAAAGGAAACGTGCTCATCATTGCACTTATTTCAAAACCCAAATCCTATAAAAATGGAAGAAACGACAAATCTATAGAGATAGGCAGGACCCATAATATTTGTACAGGAAAAGGGTAATTGTAGTTATCTCAGTTAAAAGCCACCTAAGTTGAAAATGTACTGTTAAGTGTTAAGCCCCACTAAAAAAAGTTGGGTGACAATAAATGGAAGACACCTAGAATCCAAAAAAGAAGAAAGCGTTGAAAATATGGGCAGATTAACTTACAACCGGGTCAGGGGCATCCTCTTGCTTGCACATAATCCATGGGACACCAGTGTCAAGACCTACAGCCATTTGTGCTGCCCATTTAGTATAAGCTTTACCAGGGGCACCAATTTCCCATTCCACCGGTCCAAATTCATTCTCTATCTGTCGAAATTCAACAAAGAAATGATATACTAACAAGATTGACCGGCAAGCTTCTGAGAAAACTAAGACTGGATATAAAAAATAATTCAAACCCACTTCTAGGAAGATTGAAAAGACTAATTGAGCTCATTTTCTTACCTGAGACAGAATTATGGGGCCTCCCTGAGTTTCAAACAACTTTTCTGCCTTCATCATACTGACAATCTTCTCTGTAAATTTTTGCATTGCCGCCTTCATTATGGACAATAAGAAATCAATTAATAAATTAAAAAGATTATATTAAATAAGTTAATAGGAAACAATTATGTAATGGAAAAGTCAAAGTTCCAACCTTGAAAGGCCCGTTATCTGTTCTAAAAGAAATGCCCGGAACGTATTTCAGCCAAACAGGAAATCCCCTGAGTCAGAAACAGAACAGAAGCAGAGCATGTGAATAAAAGGTCTTATAATGGAACAAAAATATAACCATTTTCGGTTTTAAATTTACTCTTTAATAAAAATGCATATTTATTATCAATCTTGTTACCCAAAGTTCCATTCAGCACAAACATATGGGCCAATCCGGAGATGAACATATAGGCCTGCTTGTTGTACCAGCTTGATGAACTTAACCAAATCATATCTATCCTCAAAATAGTACTGAAAATAAAACAAAAAATCAATGAAAATGCCAATGAGTATTTCATCAACCAAGAAGAAAATTTAAAAAAAAAAAAAAAAACAATATAGACAGAAGGAAAAATAAATAAATTGCATTTTCATTACTTTTCCTTGAGAAGGCTCATGTCCATTCCAAAACACATATGTCTGTATGACATCCAAGCCTCCTTCTTTGGCCTTCTGTACAAGATCAGGCCACATCTGCAAACACCCAAAGAAACCCAGAAAAGGTTAAAAGATTTGAGCCCAGAATCTACTAAAATATGCAAAACCACAGACACCCATCAGTAAAAAAATTATGAGGAACAAGAGACAAAAACAGAAGGAATCCGTGAACGACAATGGCATTAGTACCTCGGGAGTGCTTCTTGGATAGTGAATGGACCCAGAAATTAGAATCCTTCTCTGCCCATTAATCATAATAGCTCTGTGGTCATAAGTCACAGAAGCTGCAGCAGAACAAACCAAAGAAAACAGTAGCAACAACATCAAAATGTCAGGTCTCAACATGTTCCCCACCAAAATTCCTGAACCCATATCCCTCCCTGATACTCAAAGCAATGACCTTTTCTTTAGACACAGAGAGAGAGAGAGAGAGATTTTTGTTTTTGGTTTTTGGCACACTTTTCTTTTCGATTCTTTTGAGATTGAAAAGAGAGAAAGCGAGTGGCCGGTAAGTGCATGGATGTGTGAGAGTTTTGGCTTGTTTGTAGACGGCAGAGAATGGGAGGCTCCCCCAACTGCTTTATAAACATTTAAGAATGGCGTTTGTGGGGGCCACTTCTTGCCTTTTGGGGGGCCTCACTCCCTCTGACACGGCACTTCTGCTCTGCCAATTCGATTAAGTATTCTTTTGGCTTTTGCTTTGGTAAATGATAAATTTATGTGATCAGAGATTAAGGCAAGTGTCCATGAATTAGAAGCTCCTGACTCCCTGAGGTGCCTTTTCCTGTTCCTACTTACAGAAAGATTTCCTCAATCCCTGCAGTTTTGCCCAAATCAAGTTCAAAGTCAAGTTTTGTTCAATATAATATACATTTAAAAACAAAAAACACAGGAGTTATTTGGTGTGTACTTTCCTCTTATCAAACTCATAAATATTTCCAATGTTTTACACTGTCTAGCAAGGTAGAGGAGTCATTTCATTACTTATACTTTATTTTATCTATCATGTATAGATGTCTTCCTAATTTTAAAAGATATAACATCACGCGTAATATAATATAAAATAAAATAAAATAAAATCTTAATTGTAAATAACTCGAAATGAGATGATCATTACCCGTCCAATGATTACTCTTACATTTAATATGTTAAAATAACTCAAACAGTAGTATTTTATTTTGGGAACAAAACTCATATAGTTACCACTTAAGATGTTCTTAACCAAACAAAAAAAAATTGATAGGAGAAAATATATTAACCAACAAGTCAAATACAAACTCTTAAAAATACAAAAAAATAATAATAATAATAATTAATTAATATTATAACAAATATAAATAAATTTATATTTCTCTAGATTAATAAAAAAACTATTTTAATATTTTAGTTTGAAAATAATTTTTTATATATTATTCTTGTTCAATTTACTTGAGAAAAAAGAAGTTAAAACCATTTCGTATACGGTATATTGCACCTCTCTGTTTAAGAGAGTCAAGTTGCCGCATATATAACGTGTACGAATGTGACGTAGTTTCTTCGACGCGTTAACACCCATTCAACCTTTCACTTTGACATATAACCCTCCGTACATCACGTGGCATGCTTCCATTGGACACTGGATATGATCGAGATAGACTTTCAATCTACACAGAATATTGAAGACTCTGCCGGCCACCTAACCATTTAATTAATTAAAGAATGAGAAATGTAGTGCAATTAAAATGTCATTTTTGCCCCCATAAAAGTCCTAGATAGTAAAAAGTCATAGGTCTCATCTGTAATTGTTGTGACATCACCCATTGATAGGGCCTATAGCCTCTTACCACCTAAAAACTTTATAGGCCAAAAATAATCTTTTTATTACACTATAACATATCTCTTAAAAAAGATATATTATATCTCACATATTTATAACACTATATATATATATATATATAGTAAAAGTGAACACTAGCGTGCATAAACAGTGTGCACGCTAGTGTTCATATATTATAAAATATTATTCAACAGTAAAAAATAAATAAATAATATATGAAATAATGTATGCGTACACTTTTCATGCACTGTAAGAACATTAACGCTATATATATATATATATATATATATATATATATATATATATGAATACCGAGTGCACATGCATGCCAGTGCTCACTTAATTACGACTCATATATATATATATTAAAAAAAATATTATTTTGCAGTGCATTTAAAAAAAATTGCGATTTGAATAACACAGAAATATGTGCTTTTAAATCCCATACAAGATGACGCGTTTTTAAAAAAATACATTATTTAAAAGGAAAATTACAGTTTACCCCCTTAAAGTTGACAGCGTTTTTCAATTCGAACATCAAAGTTTCAATTTTTGCATCCACCCCTACAAAGTTTCAATTTTTTTCAATTTGACCAATATTATCCCAAAATTCTCATATTGCTCCTGATTTTCTTTTTTTTCTTTTTTTTTATGAAAAAAAAATTGAGGGTGCAAAAA
>NC_081551.1:20874886-20875313 GCF_901000735.1 Corylus avellana | reverse complement strand
ATAACTGAACTGCATTTTTAAAAATTGTGTTTTCAAATCACTATTTTTAAATCGCAAAGTCAAACAAACCCTTAGTAGTTCTCGATGTTTCGTCTTTTATTAAATTATTCCCTCTATACCTTTTGCTTAATTATTTAATGGTAACAAGTGATACATGATCATCATATCACCTCATAGGGTCATAGCCAATAAAAACATAAATTCGTGTCTAGACATTCCAGTCAAACAACTTACATAAAACACACGCCGTGCCATGGACGGAACAGGATTCTCTCCAGTCCATTATGGATTGGAGAATATCTAGTTCATGGCTAGGATTTCATCTCAGAAATCCTATGGCCACAAATAAAACACATATCTCATTAATAAAAATAATAATAAAATATTATTTTAAATTAAAAAAAAAAATTAATAAAAGAAAAAAAGA
>NC_081551.1:20721066-20874690 GCF_901000735.1 Corylus avellana | reverse complement strand
TTTAAAATAATATATATATATATATATATATATATATATATATTTTTTTTTTTGATTAATGGGATATGTGTTTTATTTATGACTATAAAATTTCTCAGATGAAATTCTAACCATGAACTGGATATTCTCCAGTCCATAATGGACTGGAGAGGATCCTGTTCTGCCATGGACGTGGTTGTGTAATTTAAATGTTAAGTGCTCTTTAATGTATACTTAATTAGGCTAATTAGACAACACACTAACATTAATGATCAAAATGTTTTTTTTTTTTTTACATGAATGATCAAAATGTTACACTAGGTAAAGAGTTATTAATTACCAAGGTTTGCTTGGTAGCTTAGAACAGAATTTTCAGTGAAAAATGTCTCTTTAGCTATACTAGATTTGATGTGAAAGCATCCAACTCCAATAATGCATTATAAAACAACAGCTGTATTAATAAATCATGGCTTGAAATATAAGGCATTAGTAATGAAGAAACTTTAATCAAAATATCTAAGAATTTGTTGGTCTGTCACAAGCTTTGTTTGTTTTTTGTTTTCAAAACAGAAACTATTTTCATTTTTATCTCATTTCATAACCCGATTTTTTTTTTTTATAAAAAAAAATATTAATATACGGAGCCTATAATTGTTAATGTATTAATCAAGAAGAATCCATAAGAGAGAATAAAGAAAATAATGATTGGGGTTGTTAGAGAAACTATGAGCAGGTGACCCATTACCTACCCATAATTAATCTCCCTATCAACTTAATTAAAAAAAAAAAAAACATTTAAAATTCGATTAAATCTCATAATTTATTTGCAGTACGACGTTATGTTTGTCCCAATACACCCGTGAGTTATTTTAAATTTGCATGAAGTCATTCTAGAACTCCATCATGCATGATTGAGAGCAGAGCACCAAACAAAATGTTGCATTTACATTATTTATTTTATGAGAAATTTCTGTATTTTACTCTTCAAAAAATTATTATTTTTATTACTCTATTCCCTTTTCTTTTCTTTTTTCTTTTTTTAATTTTTAGTATATAAATCAGATGCTAATATCAAACAGAAAATTACAAGATAATTCAAACATCATTCATTTTTTTTATTTAATAAAAAAAATTGTTTCATATTTTGGCGGTTATATATATATATATATATATTTTTTTTTTTTGACATGTCCACACAAGGAAAGGGGATGAGAGATTTGAACTAGTGATCTCCGCTTCATGAGATGTAGTCCACAGCCGATTGAATTACCCATTGAGGACGGCAGTTATATTAATTTGATTGAAAAAGAAAGGGTACTTGATTTTGAACTATTTATTGTCAGAACTAAAGAGAAGGGGCTTTAGTGCATGATAGATACTTTGCCCAATCTAAAGTTACAAAAAGGCCGTTCTCGGAATAATTATTGCTTAACTAAGTGATGTGGAATATTAACATCTTTGTTATATAACTTTTTACTACTTAATTAACGGTTTAGATGGGAATGTTCAGCCTTTTTTTTTTTTCTTCAGTAATTAACACTAATCTTGCATATGTTTTTGCATGTTAAATTATTAATAAAAAGATTAAATTTATGATTTTTAGATAAATAATAATTTAATATAATACCAAAGCAATGATATTTGTTGATGTGTTTTTTTTTTTTTTTTTTTAAATGTGTTTTTTTTTCTTCTTATTTTATTTATTTACACCTAATGTTAAGTAGCCACGCCCCCACCAACCCACTAATAAAAACGTAAAAAAGGATGTAAATCTTGATTCCCCAAGTGGGGGGGGAGGCTCTTTGAATGAGTTATCATGCAGCCTAATTACTAAACAAAAGGAAGTAATGAGGGTCCCAAAAAGTCATTGTTAACATAGACTAATCACTAATGCATTAGTCCATTTTACCAATGACTTTTTAATGTAAAATTATTAAATAAATGGGTTGGACATGCTCACCAACATTAAGTTTCGTATTATCGGTCGTTTTTAGGCATGAAAAGATGATTCAGTTTGAGTCTAATTTTAATTAAAGCTAAATTAACGAGTCCGATTCCAATATATCTAAACCAAACCCTCGAAAAGATTATGTTTTAAGTTCGTTTCACAATATTTTGCTATGTGTTTATGAAGGTTTGATGAGATTAGAAGTAGGGTATGGCTAATTCTTATCCAAAATATTTTTTTCATAAAAGAAAAAAAAAAAAAAAAGAATGATGTGATTGGAATGAAGTCTTATCCAAAACATGTGTTATTTCATTTATGAGGGAAAACTTTTTTTTTTTTAATTGTCTCCATTAAATTCAATGTTGTAGGGTCCTCTAAATCTCTTTTTCACTTGTTGGGTTGGGCCCATCAATGGTGTGCAGAAAGTTCAGAACCTTACGGCTCATCCACTCTGCAGCCCAAACAGACATACATGGTGACACTTCATCAATACGTAAAAGCAATTAATTTATAAATGGCTTTTTGGAAAAGCATTAAAGCAAATTGATTTATCGACATATCTTTGATTCTTTCCGATAATACTTTGCTTGATTAGAATGCCACATCACCTCAATGGACGGTTGGCCCACTTTGTTCCCCTATTGCTTTCATCTTGCAACATATCCTATAATGAGAAAGTTTGATATTTTGATGGGTTTTTTCTTGTGGATGAGTGCACCACACTACACACATGGGCATCATCAACCCATATCCGATTCCCTTCATTGAGTAGACTCCAACTAGTATTTTTGACTTTTGATGAAAAAAAGATTGTAGTGACGTGATAGTCTATGTGATATTTTTATGTTAGTTATAATAAATTTTTGATATTTAGCGTTTTTAACTGATATAACGGTTTACGTGACGCTATCGATCTGATCGATCGATTGTAATCAAATTTTAATTATTTTATATTTGCTTTCATGGATCATATCCTAAAGATGTTTTTCATGGGTTTGTTGTTGCTGTGGATGAGTGTGCCATGTTGTACACCAGGGCACCTGATTTTGCAACCCATATCCGAATCCCTTGATTGAGTGGACCCCAAGTGATTTTTTACTAGATGGGTGGGTCCTCATGTGGACCTTGATGAAAGAATGTGAGCTTGGGTCGTACTCAAACCGATGTAACAGTTCACGTCGTCACAATTAAAAATAACGATTTACTGATCAATAAAGTAAATGATGCATGAATTTATAAATTAACACAGCAGTTTAGATGATATTATCACGTCAATCAGGATTAAATATAATTATTTAAAAATTGATTTATTAAGCCGCAAATAAGCTGTCACGTCAAATAGCGTAATGGTATTTATGTTCAAATGCAATTTGACTTCAAACCCGCTTACTCCCTAGCCTCCACTAGCTTTCTAGAGTTATTAATTATGATAAAATTTTGTTAATTTATTTGTTATTCTAAAATTTTAAGATGAATTTAAATTACTATTCTAACACGTGAACTCAAACTCACCATCAACAAGTAAGACCAATACTTAGAATATTTAGCCGGGACGTAAACTGTAGAGTTAGGGCTCAAATTTATCTTATTAAAGTTTAAATGGACCAAAAAAAAAGAAAATGATGTGATTGATTATTTAAATTAATATTTGAATAAATTTGTATTAGGACATGGACAGGTATAAGTATAACGATGATGTGTCTATCTCGGGTCCAATCTGTTTCACTGATTTTCCTGGGAAACAAATGGATAACCCCCTGCCGCAGCCTACCCATTTTGACAAAAGGGTGACACTGACCAAATGAATTGATGTTGTCTTTTTCTTCTCATATGCTTTAAGATAATGTGTCTTTTTTTTTTTTTTTTAGTATTAAATTAGGTTAGTTTGCTGGAATATATATGATTACGTCCATAGATGCATGCATGATGGTATATGGCATAACACATAATTGAAGTTCATTAATTGAGATGATCATGACCTAAAGATAATTAAGGAGGAGATTGAATCCATCAATTTACATGCTAATTGTTCAGAAAATCATAGTTAATTAATGCATATATATATATATATATATGATGCTTCAATTTTCTTTTCTTTTTTCAAGCAAAAAAAAAAAAAGATATTTTTTGGGAGCAAGGCAACAGCATCTAGAAGGTTTATCATAAGTACTCTTATCACTTTAGTTTCAAGACTTGAGTGTAACGTGCTCAAGAAAAAAAAGAAAAAAAGAAAAGAAGAAAAAGTAGAACTTCCCAATACCAAAAGATCTACTAAAAAGAAAAAAAATATATTTGAAGAAGGATTGCATGAATCATGTTAGGACTTTTATGACAAGCAAGTCATGCATGTCGTAATCAATTTCGACCTAATTATTTATGTTTCTGAGAATCTTTTATAAATTATAAATAAAAATCTATTTGAAGACTATTTTATCCTAATTTTTTGAGTGCTAAGAAATTCCTATCCATTTAGGTGGTGGAAGTTGTGTCACCATATATGAACATCTTTTAGAATTTTAATTAATTAAATAATTAAATATATTATTTTTTATCGGCTAAGTTCTAGTTATTCAATATAGTCTCAAAGCACAGGTGTTCTATGTCGAGATACCCATTTATTTACACTTTCTAGGCTCATAGGCTGTCTGGCTGGTCGGATTAGGTCCGGCCCATGAGAGTAACCTCTCATAGTCGCATCCGGCAAGATTCGATGCTTATTTAATCGTTACCGTATATCAATTATACGTTAACATATCATTTCAATGAAATATTTCACGCATCCAATTGTCACGTCCAATATGCGACAATGAATACCCACTTGCCCTCTTCACCCTTTATTTCAGATGGCTGCTGCCTGGCCAGTTGCACTAGTCACCACATACCTTTTGTTTTCATGGGTGGTCCAGACAAATGTATAAAGACTTCATGGGAAGTAATGGGGCCCAGAGGCAGAGACTGATAAAAACCTGCAAAAATAACAAATTATCCTTAAGCCAATGACATAAATTAATCATTTGACTTGACCATATATATATATATATATGTTTTAGTTAGCATATTAGGTTTGGTAATTGAAGTGTTAACGAACATATTAGTCAGCTGTCTTAGATAAACATCATTGGTGTTTCATATATATATATATATATATTATGATTTGTTGGCTTAAATCTCTCCATCCAGAACTGCTTACTTAACATTGAAACTAGTGCAATATGTTTGTGATTTGTTCAACCACTATTTCCACCAATACCACAATAATTGTCAACGTTTTGGGCTCACATAAACATTGACAAAACAACTGCATTTTGGGGGGTTTATGGCAGCAGCCTTCCACCTACCACCTTTCCCAACCAAAAATTGCAGCAGAAGTTGCCTCAAAGCATGCCTATCCAACCCAATATCCATTGGTTGGTGAGTTGGGACCAGACCCAATATGTCATTAATTAAGTCTGTTGCAATTGGCTCATATGCCAACAACGAACTCCGTTAGAAAGCGTATAACGTATAACGAGTTTTTGTTTGTTAATATTTTTGTTTTGAAAATAAGAAAACAAAAGCGATATCAAAACCAAACTAACCACTTCTCTACTCTTTAAGGGTTTGTTTCCAATGTATTAAACTAACATATATTTTAAATACAACAAAAAAAATCATATATTATATTCAAAATATGTATATTTTTCAAACCCAATCGAGAGAAAACTCGTCCATCCATGTGGACATGAGTTGTTTGCAATGTTGCAACTTTAATTATCATAGGAAGGTGTGTCAATGGAGTACAACATCTTCCTACTCGTTCAAGATAACTCACATCTCCATGGGTTGACTCTATGACTCTATCTTTAATGCTAATAATAATAATAATAATAATAATAATAATATTAATAATTATTACTAAAATAATAATAATTTGACAAAAAAATATTGCATGAGATTTGTGATCTTCAAACTTGAAGGCAACCATCTTGAATCTGTTACCTACTTATTTGAGTAAAAATTAGTTAACGTAATAAGTATCACGTAGGCGGTTTTCGTTAACAGAGACAGAGATGGAGAGACAGAGACAAAGACTAAAACGGTTAATTTATAACAAATTTATAATAAAAGCACTAACTCCTTGTTGAAGCTTGATTAGGATTTTTGAGTGAAACATATGATGCATCAGCTTACTCAAATGGGGGCTGAGATATCACATGTCATTGTTGTTAAGGGGACAAGTACAGCCGTTCCACGACAGATGTGGTAAGATCAGCAATCTTTTTGCATTATTATTTATAAGAGATAAGAAGAAAAACACACATTTGATCATCATTCCTACTCATGCGGAAAAAAGATTCTTATCTATCTATTATTCTAATTTTTTTTGTTTAATTAGGTGATAAGAGTGCTAACACACACACACACACACACATATATATATATATATATATATATATATATATATCTTAATCCTTTGCAATTGTGGATAAGCCTTAATATCTCTATATCCTATTTTCAATCACTTCACAAATTTAAAAGAAGTGACAATCGACTCATCAAATTATCTGATACTTTTAATTTGCTTCATTTATTAATTATTTGTAAATGCGAGCCACACGTGACTCAAAATATTTAAAAAAAAGAACATTATTGATGGCGGGTAATTTTTTTTTTTTTTAAAAAAAAAATTAGCATAAAGTGTTGGTTAATTTGAAGAGATCGATTCTCACTTTTAAAAGATAGGAAAGATCATTACAAATTGAGTGTCGATTCGAGGAAGTAAGTGTATTTTTCTTTTTTCAACCTTTTTTTTCTTTTTTCTTTTTATTTTATTTTTTATATTAAAAAGAAAAAGGAGGAGCTAACACATGCAACGTGTAACCAATCAACAAACATGTTCCATAATACTTTTTTTTTTTTTTGACATTTTCAATATACATAACTCATTAAGATGGTGGTGGGTTTGTAGGATCTTTACCAATTATTCATTTCAAACTCTATCGCATTATGGCCCGGCCTGTTCAGTGCGGTTTTGGGCTGGGTTGGGCTACTTTTTAACCTTTTGGGCTTTTTTCCTTCTCAATTTTAGAAGAGGTATGGAATATTATTGGATGGACATATTTGAAAGACTGCAAAAATTTGGGTAGGTCAAGCATTGCCGTCATGGGGTCTCAAGAAATTGCACGAAATTTTTATGCATTTACTTATATTCTTCTCCCCTTATTCCAACATAGATCATTATTTTCTAGCTACTTTTAACTTATATATATCTAAAAGAGTTGGATGAAATTAGAAAATAATCCATCTCAAACTAACATCCAAGCATAAAATTACGACATTTCAAAATATATCATCATTAAAATATAATAAGATCTATTAAGGCATTATAGGTTGACATTAGGGGTGACAATTTATATTAGCATGTCGGGTTCGGGTCGTGTCGAGGTATTGTTATAAGACTATATAGGTTAACACTAAATTAACCCATTTAATTAAATTGGTTATACCCCCTCAACCTAACCCATAAGTTTTGTCTTAGGTTTATGTCGGGTTCACGAGTCATGTCAAAAAGTTGTCAGCCTTAAATATTTCATGTTGAGGCATGGGTATAATACTTTATAGGTCAACCTTAATTTGATTTATTTAATTAAATGGGTTAGACATTTTAACCATAACTCGTTGATTTCGTGTTGGGTTCGTATCAAATTTGCGAGTCATATAAAATATTGTTAGCCTTATTGACATATAATAGTAAATGTTGTCTTGACAACATTTTCATAATGGAGGCAAAATCATTAATATGAATGGATTTTCTTAAAAAACTCTTTTGGGATGCTTTATCTTTTTATTTTTCGTTTTTTCAAACGTATGTAAGTCACACACACACACATATATATATATATATATATATATATATATATATATAACTACCATATTAGTTCTCAATTCTCTAATGAAATATGTATGTCCACACTATAGGACAAAGTTTTCTCTTAAATTGAGTTGGAGGATGTTAGGTTTTATATTGTTGACAAATTAAGTGTCTAGACTTCTTGTGGTGTAAGTCTATGTTTAAGGTTGAAGTTTGCAATATCTAACTTAATTATAGTGTTCGAATTAGACAATTTTTCAAAAATCAATATGCAAGGGAGATTAATGTCTCGATTGCAAGCATGATCAAAGGGTGTTCGAAGACAGTTCAAGAATATATAAGTTCTTGAATGCCTCAATATCAGTCACGATAGCAAGACTATTCAAATGGAGCACTCAAGACTTTAAAATTTGGGAAAAATCCACTTTACCCCTGAAGTTTCAGGTATTGAAATTTTTTGAAACATTAAGGGGTACATTGCCAATTTTTAAACTTTGGGGTTCAAATTAAAAAATACCTGAAACTTCAGGGAGGTAAAGTGAATTTTCTCCTTAAAATTTCAAGCTTCCAAAACGCTCGATTGCAAGAGAGATGGCACCCGGTTCGAACGCGGCTGAATCACATAGTTTCATTGAATACCCTGATTGCAATGGTGATCACATCGAGTTTGATCGGTACTATTATTAAGTCAAATCCAGGACCCTCAATTATATACTGTTTGAACATCGCTATGTGATCTTTGTGAAACCATAGTTCTCGTTCGAACACGATACTCTCAGCCTGTTTTATTGGTCAATCCTCTTGACTTTTAAAACATCAGTTTTTTCTCCATCTATATCAGCCCCATAAGCGACGATTCTCACGAGACCTTAAGGCCATTGTTTATTGTTAATGGAGAGAAACCTATTCATCATATGCTTTCATTGATATTCATTAAATCACACTGTTGGTGTTGGGATATAAAACGGCTATTGAGTTTTTACCAAGAGTACATTAATATACATAGTTAAACACAACTCTATCCCGAAAGCCTAAACTGATGAATTAAGGTCTATTTAGATATATTAAGTACTATTATTATTATTATTATTTTTTATATATTTTCTTAATGTGAAACTCAACACTCACAACACACAAATTAAAACCTTCAGCCTCTGGAGTTCTAGGTTGCAGAGGAAGATTAAGAGGAAAAAAAAAAAAAAAAGGCCAGAGTTTTGGAGTTGCTACACACGGTAAAAAACAAACAAATAGTTTGTTGGGTACAATTCAAGTTTTTCAAAAGGTTTTCACTTTGTCACCAAATTATTATGCCTACTTTATTTCAACCCTTATATGGTCAGAAGATTTAAATTTGCTATGAAATTTTAAAAAATGAAGTAATTTGGCGTCTTTCGGAGAAATTAATTTTTTCCATCAATCTGTCCTTATAGCATGCAATATTAATATTCTCAAGTACATTTTAAAAAAATGCATGTGATATCGATATATGATTGATACTCGCATACTCTACAAACACATGCAATCAAGTTGAACAAATTAGAGTGCAGAAAAACTTGGTCCACACCATATACATGTTATCTTCATCCCACCATGCCTGTGAAGAGTTGCTGCCACCACCATAACAGATCGACATAATTATGGCTATAGAGAGATAGAGAGAGGGCAGGCGACAGAGAGTGAGGCCATTTGTAATTGAGGAGAGTGTCATGTAGCTCAAAGGACATGGCCCCCCACCAGAATTCCTAGCAAAGATTTGAAAACTGCATCTTTTTGGATTTTCTCTTCATTTTTCCCTACGTCCCCATCAATGTCTCTGCACAGGAGTGACTCAAAAACAGCATACGTAGCCACCCTCCTGATCGTTAAAAATTACCTGTTTATTAATTTTTTTTTTAATTATTATTATTATCGGTCGAGGTGGATATTATCATGCTGCGGTGTATACATAGATCGACAAGAACAATCTTCCTATATTTGTCCCATATAGTTTTTTGGTCTGTTTCGGTTTAAACTGTGGTGTGCCTTTGTTCTTCCTCTACGGGATATTTTTGCTGTTATTCTCAATTATTTAAGCACAACACTCCAAATAGATAACAACAAAAACATGATGCAATATTTACGTAACAACTCGGGAAAAACGTTATTTGTATTTGTATTATTGTTTTAAAAGAACGTATTAGTCAAGTTTAGGCACGTGTATAAGACTATATAGGAGGAAAAAACTTTTAGATATTCGCATTCACATCTGCATCATATTTTTACTAATCACATCTGCTCGGTTATTGAATGTGATTATATTATCTGTTATCTTTATTTTAGGTAATGAGCTTATTTTAGTCTCTTAATTAGGTATTCTTTGGATTTATTATGACGTATTTTAAACGATTTTGAAAATAATTTAAGCCCATTTTTAGTGTTTTGAACTTGTTTTAAATTATTATGACCTTTTTAACCTTTCTGCCCAAGTGAATGACTGAATTGACAGAATTATGAATAAAAAAAACCTAAAACAATGTAAACATAACATATACTTAATTCAAAACAACATCGTTTCGGTGAGTTTTATACATTATATATAAAATTACTATTTATATCTACATAAACAAATTATAATTTTTACTAACTGCATCTGCATGTGCAGATAACAAATAATAAATAGTTGCAGATAACAAATGCGAACAATTAATTCCACGTCCATGTACACCCTTACTTAGCATCCATGAAACAACTCCTTGGGATGTAAAAAACAGACATGGAACAAATCATTGAAACCTAGCAAGCAGACCAATCTTTTTCTAGGGTTTTACGACTACCGAGGAAAAACTCTCTTTTTGGGTGTTTTATAACGTATATATGGAGTCTTCTAGTGCAGTAGATATTCTTAAGATCGATCGATACCATAAAAGACATGACGCGGAAAATATTCATGTAAGACAATTGTTTACAGAAGTGGCCCTGCACATGATTTTTCTCCCCCCCCCCACATGAAATCCACTTCTGTTTTGTTTTATCTTTATTCTCACTTAATTTTATATCACAATTTCTAATTTTATAAAATTAATTAAGATCATGTCATATTCGAGATGTTCATATATCCTTTTTTATTTTATTTTTTATCAAACATTTAACAAAAATAATATAAAAATATAATTATACCTTCCTATAAACATTTAAATAGAATTTTTTTTTAAAAAAAAACAGAAAGAAAAGAAGTGGGACATATATGGCCTAGCTGTGGTGACTGGATAACCCAACCACAGTGGCTATTGGCTAGCCGCCGCGGTTGGTGTAACCTAATCATGGCCGTGGGCCATAGCTAGCCGCGGTGGCTGCATGATTAGTTTGTACCCGACAATTGCCGTGGTTCGTGGGTATAGAATTAATAGGCATCACCCAACCTTCATTTTATTTTATTTTATTATTCTCTTTTCTTTGTTACAATTATATAATTATATTTTTCATATCATTAATGTTATTTGTTGATGAAAAAAATGCATGGACGAATGTCTCCTATTTATAATGATTGTAAAATCATGTATTAAATTTGAAAATTAGAAACTATGGGCTCATTAAAAATCAAAATTAGATAAATTAAAGCACAAGGGATTCCATAGTACTTGTTGCTTCTTTGAGAAATTATTCTCTCTCTCTCTCTCTCTCTCTCTGCTGCATGAAGAGACTGAGAGTACTTTTCTTTTCTATTATGCCTTGAGCGGGTTCCATTAAAATAATAATAATAATAATAATAATAAAATTTTCGTTGCTTCTTTTGGTATATGGGTTTGACGATTTCCTTTGTCTTATTTCTTTGAGTAATGGTATGTACCATCTTTTTATCCTCCTAAAATTCTCTTAAAGGTGATGTAGCTTTCAAAATCACCATTATATCAATTCAAGTATAATTCATCTAAAATTTAATGGTGATTTAAAAGTCACATCAGCTTTAAGAGGATTTTAGGAGAATAAAAATATGGTATTTAGCATTACTCTATTTCTTTTTGAGTCAACCACTGCCCTCTATTTGTTCTTATCCAATTTTTATTTTTATTTTTTTAAATAAAATTTAATTCCTTTTAGCTACCATTATTTTTGTAATATTTTTTTTTTTCAATTTTTGCAATGTCCTCCCAATATAAGATTTGAGGTTCCAAGATCTCTCTTTTGCAATTCAAAATGTCAAAAATATTTATTGAGTGAATATTATTACAAAAATTTACAAGTAAAAAAACGTGTGTTATCAAGGGTATGTATTACACACCAAACCTTCACTGATGCGGTAATTCATGTGATGATTCTTATTATGTCAATCTCTTAACAGTTAAATTTACGTGTCAAAGTTTTATTACTTAATTTTGTCACCAATAACATACCGCAGCATGGTTTAGAAGTACTCTGTACATTTTCCAAAAAAAGAAAAGAAAAGAAAAAAAACACATCATCCAAATTAAGTAAATGAAGCAGAAGACTGAAGGATACAACTATAATACAAGTAAGACGGGTTGATATATGGCAAAGGCCTGGGGAGTAGTACTGGCGGTGCTAGCTAGCTGATGAAGCTGAAGCTGAAGCTGTCCCTTTGCCTGCACAAGCATTCAATGCCTTTTGGCAATACAAAGGGTGAGGCTTTGTTGCCTTGCATGCCACTCTAATCCATATCTTCCGATCTCGACAATGCTTCATTAATATTCCTCCCATAACTACAAAAACCATGCATGTGACGAAGAAAATATAAAACTATCAATGGCCACAAGTACTCCCTCCCTCCATCGACTACGCCCGCTATTTTTCAAATGACTAGCAAATACGATACAAATTTAATATAAAAATTAATGTATTAAAAGCGAAGAGTCTGACCGTTTAGATCACTTAAATGCTTTGACACAAGTGACATAAAGTTTTTACCTGACCCGTGAATTCAATATGAAAACAATACGAAATTAGTAGGTTTAGAGTTTATCTATATATATATATATATATATATATATATATTTCAACATGATTTGAATACGAATTATGTACTACTCTTACCATTGAGCCCATTGTCTCAATTATGATCTAGAGCTTTCTAATACTTAAAAAAATTCATTGAAATGATCCAAATAAAAGGCTAGTGACTCACGTATATATGTACCAAAAGATGAGTACCACAAGCTAAAGAAAGGAAGAAAACGTTTTAAGCGGCCCAAATTGTCTCATATTGGTGTCCTGCATGCCTAATAGCCATATATATAGCATACTTTCTATAGGTTGATGACCCTTGAGGACTTGATGCCTGCTGTGAGATGCATAAGTACATCATCAAGTTTTGTGTGGCTACCATCCAATGTTGTCTCTGTCGTTATTTTTATTCAATTCATTTTCAACTAGGGTTTTGTGGGTTGAAATTAACTTTTGGAGATAGGGTTTTGGCATCTGAGGTTGTGTAGTAGGATTCCACACGTACATCTCCTTTTAGTTTTGTCTTTTTTTAAGGTTTGGCTGTTATGAATTCACGTGAATGCCTTATACTTATTGCTATAGGCCCAACCAGCTCTTTTAAAAGAGTTTTACCACTCTATCAAACAGACCCTTTTGCCTTCTTAATTCTCTTTTTTCCCTTCCAAATCTCCCCCCATCTCAAACATCTTCCCACCTTTGCTGGATACAAGGAGAAATTAAAGCTCTTCTTTTTCCATCTCTCGAGCTCCCTCGCCCCATGACTCCTCCTCTTCCTTTTGAGCTTAACGAAGATCAACCTCACCAACCCTTTACTGCAGAACCTCAAGTTTCTTCTTTATCTTCTTCTTTTTCAAACCCTATTTTCTTTGACCATGCTCAAGATCAAGGAGGAGGTAATTACTCTAGGGAATTGAAGCAGCTCCTAAATGATCAAGATCAGGTAAGAGATACGATTTCATGTGACTAAATTTGACATCCTAATAAATGATTTTCACTTCATTTATATACTTCGTTTATAATCACTTATTAGATGTGTGAATTGACTACTGTATTTCTATGTCTTATTATTATAACTGTGTACGAAAAATACCTATTTATAGTTGAATAAGACCAAAGTATATTTTAACGGCTTTCTTGATTTAGGCTGATGCACTTGTTTCGCATCGCGGGTCGTGTGATCATCTAACACTAAAGAATCAAAGTGAGAAGGGGCTGAAATTAAGTGTTTGGAATAACAAAGAGAATAAAAATGAAGAACAAAGCGAGGCAAGTTCGGTTAAGTGGATGCCTTCAAAGCTGAGAATGATGAGGAAGATGATAAGTACTTCAGAGGGAAGTGGTGTGGATCATAGACCACTTAACTCTGCGCAAAAGTTTGATGATCAGAAGCGACGAATGCCTCCTTCTGAGGCTGATAACAACAGCAACAACAATTCTTTGAACATTAATAGCAACATCGCAATTAGAGTTTGTGCTGATTGTAACACAACCAAGACTCCTCTTTGGAGGAGTGGTCCGAGAGGCCCTAAGGTATATATGTTTTTACGTTGAGAAATATTATTTAATAGACTGATGTACAATTGTTGTATAACATAACTTGATTATGTGATAGTGAAAATCAATCATTAAATCAATAATTGTAATAAACAAAAAAAAAAAAAATCAAGTGTTAGTCTTTACTGTCGTATCATCTCAGTTGTATGATATAATAATTTTATCTAAGATTCTTCTTGACATAGTGCGAATAAATGTTGTAAAAATGCTATTTAGTATACTATTGTACGATTGTCATATAACTGAAATGCTGTGGTAGTAAAAATTGTCTTTAGATCAGCTAATTAAAACGTAATCCAAAGATTGTTTTTCACTGCAATATCATCTCAGTTGTATAACAATCTTATAACAATTTACTACATAACATGATTTTTTAAATATTCAATAGAGATAATTACGCACTAGATTAAAACTTCCCGGTGAAAGCTTGCTGATTTTTGTACAATTATATATATTATGGTGCAGTCGCTTTGCAACGCATGTGGGATTCGGCAAAGGAAGGCAAGACGGGCAATGGCGGCGGCAGCAGCCGCAGCAAACGGCACGATTCTTGCAGCAAACCCTCCATCTATGAAGAGTAGTAAGGTGCAACACAGCAAGGAAAAGAGATCCAGCAATGGCTATGTTCCAAAATTCAAGAAAAAGTGCCAGACCCCAATATCTCATGGCAGAAAGAAACTTTGTTTCGAGGACTTCACAATTAGCTTGAGTAAAAATTCAGCCTTTCAACGAGTTTTCCCTCAAGATGAGAAGGAAGCTGCGATCTTGCTCATGGCTCTATCTTATGGCCTTGTTCATGGTTGACTTCTCAACATATGATCATATCTATCCATATCTCTTCCAGTTTTAGATTATTTTCTTAGAACTAGCTAGAGAGCTTCTGTAATGTGTGTGAGTGAGAAAAAGCGATCATGTCAGCATCCAAAATCCAATAAAAAAAACAAAATAAAGTAATGGGTTTTTCCTTATGAGGCTTGCTAGGGTGGATATGAACAGGTTGATAACCATATCATGGGTCTCTTGTTCATCTTTATCTTACTATAATAATATATCCAAGTTAAGGTTTTTAATTTCATCTTCTTATCTTCTTTTATATAATTTTCCAGTTATTCTATGTATACATGGTGCAAGATCTAATTAAGCTCAAATATTTAGGGTTCTTCATATATATATACACGTGTGTGTGTGTGAGTGAGTCACATGAACAGCATTGTAAACAGTGGGGTGGATAATGCTGCAATTGTCTGAAAAGTGGCAAAAGCAGTACATGGTATTAATAGTGGTTGAAGAGAGTACTGTTATTATGCTTTAGCCAAAGAAAGCAACAACACTTACTCTTTAAAGAAGTGGCATATCAATCATGATTGTGATGATTCATACACTAGGGTTTCAGCTTTTTGGTGTTAGAGAGTCTGCTACTTTGTGTCTGATTCTGTCTGCGTCTTCAAATAGTACTACTTCAAGGGATAAGGAGTTAATGAGATTTATAGGTGGTTTGATCATTTAAAATTTCTTTGGACTACTTAAATTTTGTAAGAGTTTTTGCATAATGCGTTATTCAAGTTGTTATCAATTTAGAGAGAGAAAAAAACAAATTGTTCAAAATCTCTATTCTAATTCAAGAACTAGAATGCTGACAAAGGCGCAACTTTAATTAGGAAATTGTTGAGACCAGATAATTCTTTGAAAACTAGCTTGAGATTGTGATGGTTCGTTTGACAAAACATAAATGTGAAAATAGTTTAGAGTGTTTTGTGTTTTAAATTGTTTGTTAATAGTATATTTTTTTGTTAAAAAAAAAACCCCTAAAAAATGTTACCAAACAAGCCCACTAGATTAAATAATAATCGTATATGTATATATGATACACTAGCCCTATTTTTTTTTTATTGGTAATTGAGGCACTAAATTTAGTCTATGATTAATATTTACAAGCTAGCTAGACGTTCTAACTTTTTAAATTTCTTTTAGGGTTAATGCTTTTTTGTCTTTTGTTTTGCGTTTTTATCAAACTCCTCCCTAGGTTATTGAAATATCATACTCCCTAGGTTATTGAAATATCATAAATGACCCATGTGCTTTTGTCCCTCCCCAAAAGGGAAGGGTTATACCGGGAATCTTTCTCACTATTAATTATAATGGAAGATAATATGTGAGAGGAATTGAGAATAGTTCTAAACACAAGGTTAATAACGGCCCATTTGGCAAGGTGGTGCGCACAAAAGTTGTGCTTTTACCCCTTAAGTATCGTTTTACTTCCTCCATTCATGTTTTGTGCCATGTGTTTATTCCACCACATATGAGCCACATTGATAATAA
The DNA here is from genome assembly GCF_901000735.1 of Corylus avellana. NCBI lineage: Eukaryota > Viridiplantae > Streptophyta > Magnoliopsida > Fagales > Betulaceae > Corylus > Corylus avellana. The sequence goes on along the minus strand of NC_081551.1, from coordinate 20,858,101 downwards.
TTTATTATATTGGTATATCACTTAATTAAAAAGGATTAAATTGTGGGGGCAAAAGCACATCTGTGGGTGGTGGTAGGTTTCTTGGTAACCCAAGTACTCTACCTTCGGGGGAGGTGGTTCATGCGGGCCCCTACCTTGCAAAGGTTGTCACGAGGGTGAGGAAGTCCCCTGCAACCCCACCCAAAAGGTAGAAAAGGGTGGGTTGTGGGGGACCCAAGGCGGGCTAGACCACTAAGCGAGTGAGGCACTAGTCTAGGGCCCTCGGATTAATAAAAAAAAAAAAAATTCCCAAATTTTTTTTTTAATATATATATATTTTTTAATAAAAAATTAAGGCCTCTAATCATGATAAGTAAGTAATTTAAAAAATGCCTCAATTTAATAAGGCTCTAATATAATAAGCCCATGGTAAAATAAGACCAATTAACCAAGAAAAGCAAATGTCCTTATACTTAAAAAGAGTTTATCTATCTATGCATCCGAAATTATTTGATATTGAAAGATCATTCTAACCCTACCTAACCACCAACTTTCTTTCATTTCTTTTTCTTTATCTCTTTTCTTCTCCACTGTCGACAGCCTTCCCTCTTATCTTATTTTTTCTTTTTCCTTAGTTTCATTCGAAACAGAATGTGATGGAGAGAGATTAAGAGAGAGAGAGAGAGAGAGAGAGAGAGGCTAGGCGAGAGAAAGAAACATGTGTATCAATGAAGTAAGCATTCATAAAAAAAAAAAAAAAAATTGATTTTTTTTTTTTGTAATATTTATTTATGTGCCTGATTTTTCTTGTGGGTTTTGTATGAGTTTTTGTCAATTTTTTTGGTGGGTTTTATTTGAAACAGGTGTACCAAAGAGGTAACGATTCATAAAAAAAGAAATTTTAAGAAAAAATTGATTTTTTTTTATTGTTGTGTTTGTAATGATTAATAAAAATGAAAATTCTAAATATAATAATAATATTAAAATAAATATCATTTAATTAATATATAAATATTAAAATAAATATCATTTAATTAATATATAAATATTAAAAAAAATAAGGCTCCATTTAAAAGTTTCGCCTAAAGCCCAAAAAAAAAACATTGAACCAGCCCTACGGGGACTATCCCATTCTCGCGACAACCTCCTTCCATCTTGTGGATATAGTTGTGGGGGACCTAGCTCGTCGCGCAACAATCTCTTCTCACTCAATGGAGGTGTCTTCAGAGGTAGGAGTCCTAGTGAGATACCCTCTCTCTACCTATGGGGGGTCGTGAGGAACTCCCCAAGCCCCACTACCACTTCCTTTCCCAGCAAGGGGTCCTAGGGATAGGGGGTCCCATGCAACAACCCTCGTGGAGGGTGGTCCCACCATGACCCATCGGTGGGGTGGGGTATCCCCACAATCCACCTAATGTGGGAAAGGAGGGGTTGCTGAGGACTTACCCACCATCCCTAGCCTCCCTATTCCTTTCTCTAGCGTGAGTAGAACTTCCTCACCTTCGCGACCACCTTTGTGAGGTGGGAGTCCACCATGAGCCACTTGGATCCCTAAGGGTGTGGTTGAGTCCCGTCAATGTTTATATAAAGAATTATGGAAAACTTCACTTTGACTCCCTGAACTTTTACTCAATTTTATAAACTTTCTCTGAACTTTCAAATCTCTCATTTTGGACTCCTAAACTTTCAATTACTCTCAATGTGGACCCATCCGTCAGATTTTAAACGTTACATGACGTTAATACCCCTGACTTTTGTATAAAATTTCAACTTTCAAAACGTTTTTTAATTTTTTTTAAAATGAAAATTAAGGACATTTTGGTCTTTTTCTTTGTATTTTAACGGCTAAAATTAATGGAAGGGTTCTAATTTAGAGTAATTGAAAGTTTAGAAATTCAAAATGAGAGATTTGAAAGTTCATGAGGGGTTTGTAAAATCGGGTGAAAGTTCAGGGGGTCAAAGTGAAGTTTCCTCAAATAATTATATGAATATTGATAGGATTATGTGCAATATCGTAGTCCTATGTTAGAGTTTGCTCGGGTCCCATCTGTTTGGGCAGCTCAAGTAAGTAAGATTGAGACTGCTTGTGCCCGAATTGCCCAAACACTTTCTTGCATAAATAGGGTTTGAACAAATTTTCATATAAACTACTTTATTGCACAGGATCTAGCTCAAGCAGGCACCCACCTCCTTTCTGGTATAATAGTGAAGAAAATACACCTACTCCCCCGTTGTACTAATTAGAGTTTCATCCTATTATTGTTACTTTATTTAAAAAAAAAAACAAAAAAATAAAAATCTATTGAGGATTTTAACAGGCTAGATATGTTGAATTTTGGGCTTGTCGTTTCAACTACATACCCAAAAGGACCTAGGCTAAGGAAATGGTAGGGGTAAAAAGGCAATTGCGGTTATCGGTTAGTGACTAAAACTGTTAACCACAACCGTCTAAGCGGTTAGTAAATTTTACTAACCACTGGGCAGTTAACTGTTTTTTTTTTTGTTTTTTGTTTTTTTTTGTTTTGTTTTAGTTGGGCTTAGCTAAACTCACCAAGGGAAGTTTATTGGGCAAGCGTGAACTCACGAGTCACGAGTACTCAAGCTAGGCTAAAAAGCCAACTAGCTTGCACATGAGCCAAAAAGCTTACTTATATAAATTTTAAACTTTAATAAACTAACACAACTAAAAAGCCAACTAGATTGCACCTGAGCTTGCACATGGGAGTGCACATGGGCTTGCACCAAGTTGTGCATTTGCTTCCGGCTAACCTATCCTATTTATAGATAATAAATGTTGAGTTGTTGTTTTAGCTGAACAATATGGGACAACTAGTTTTGTGGAAAAACTAGGGAGAATTCTGCACTGCAGACTGCACTGAGGACGAGCCACTGGCTCAAACAAATTCTTCATTCTTTCCACCTAAATGAACAAGCTTTTTTTTTTCTCAAACAAATCAAATGCTTTGTTTAAAACCCTCATAGTTCTTGCCAGTAGCCACCACCAAGAACTCTGCACTGTAAACTTCCATACTTCCTTCTAAGGTGTTCGTGCTAAATGGAGACCCAAATGATTGTAAGTTCTTTTCTTCCAAAGAAAAGCATAACAATCTTCTCTTTCAAGAATCACGTAGGGAATAGAGTGTAGATTATGCAAAGATTCTATGCGCTCTCACCCCTCTCGCCTAGCCCTCCCTCTCGTCAATCACTCACCCTCTCCCGCAATCTCTTGAAATCTCCCCCTCTTTCTCCCTGCCTCTCTCTTTCTCACTCCATTTCTGTCTCTGTAAAGGGGATTTAATAGATAAATAGAAGAAGATGGAAGAAGGAAAAGAAAAGGGGAGTGGGTAGCGTCGGTAGGGGAGGGGTAAAAGAAGGAAGAAAGGAGGTGGGCAGTACTGGGCTGGCGGTTGCTTCCCCAAATTCTATGCGCCCAACAAAAAAAGTATCATGGGCGGGGATCAAACCTAGGTCATCCATATGATAGAAGGGAATACTTACCACTATACTACAATGCCTTATTGTTATGTATCATGGAAGGGAATACTTATCACTATACTACAATGCCTTATTGTGATGTATCACATAATATATATATTTTAAAAAGGCGGTTAGCGGTTTTCAAAAACTCAATAATCGCTAACCGCGGTTTTTACTAACCTCTTTTAAAAGCGGTTAACGGTTAAAGTGGTAATTAGTGGTTATAAAAGCAGTGGTTCTAAACTTTCACCCCTATGATATGGTGAAACCCAATGAGGCTTTTACAAATCCCACTACAGAAAGAAGAAGGAAAAAAAAAAATTAATTAATTTTAATACAACTAAGTTAATAGAGAAAGGATAATTGAGGTTTTTGAAGTTCTAATAATTATTAAAATTAAATAATTTGACTTTTTTTTTTCATTATCATAGATATAATAAATTAAAAAAATATTATTTTTCTTCTCCACAAATATTGAGATAAAAAGATTAATTTAAAAATAATAATCCAACAAATAGTGCCTTATATTAATCAGTTAATTAATGATAATCAAGAGAGAGAGAGTGATTAAAGCGTCCAAATTGGAGTTCAACAATTGCTTGGTAGACACTAAACCCGACAAACACATAAGCCTTTCCCATTCTATTCTCTCACTCGCATTCACGTAGGCCAGCACTGCCATCAATGACGGAGCCACCGCCTCCACCACCTTTACCTACAACAGAGTCGCTCATTAGGCGCTACAAGCCCGTTTGGCGTTTCTTCTTGATCTTCAATCTCGCTCTTGGAGGTCAGCAACTATCTTTCCTCACTCTCTCTCTCTCTCTCTCTCTCTCTCTCTTTTGTGTCCTTGTGTGGGCTTCGGGCATTGGAAATGTGGCTCATTGGTTGTTAAAACCCTAGGGTTTTGGAGTCGTTGTGGCATACTGAGGAATGGGTTGTCAATATAATCAGAAGATTCGTTGAAGAGATATGGGTTTTGGGTGGTTTTCATTTTTGCCTGTGATGTGCTTGACGTATTGACTAGGATGAGTTTTCTAGCAAGTGCTGAACTGGTTTTCGATTAAGTGCTGTTTTGAAGTATGATTATTTATTTTGGTTGCTTTGTGCTGTTTGAGACTTTGAGAACCATTTTGATTGATTTTTGTGGAAGTTACATAAGAGTTATGGAGGAATTGTTTTTCTCAGAGAAGAAAAATATATACTGGGAAGGAAAATGTGAACCTTGCATGAGAGTGTCTAACATAGTAATCTATGATAGTAAATAATTTGAGATATTTATCAGACTAATTATTTTCATGTATTTTTTATAAAGTTTAGACTCGTTTTTAGCATTAATTGTGAGCTCCATGCTAATAGCATTAATGGCTGGGTTGATATTTTCTCCTGTTATTGGTGGAGTTAACTCACGCCATGCTGGGGAGGGGGGGATTGGAAAATCAAAGACAGATTTTCCTCAAGAAAGTGAAGCTCGTTCTGTAATTTGATATAGAAACAAGTTCTCTTGTTTGACCTTAGTAGATGTGTATTCTCGTGGGTTCAATTTGATTAAAGAATTGCAAGCCACTAGCCACGGGTGTGGTCAATTTATGGAGCAAGTGGGCAGGTGATGTCAACAAAAGCTGTAAAGTAGAAGAACATATGCATAGATAATAGAGCTGTTTAGGCAGGAAGAGAGATAATAGAGTGAGACCTGACTGAAACCAGTTGGAAGCATTTCTTTCCTCGTGAAGTACTAACTTGGATTTAGGCTTCATCTATCAATTTGGAATCCGATTCCTTTAGCCATTTTGACATATATTACTCTAGAGGATGTTCTAAATTTCCATGCTTCCATATGCAAGAGTGCTAGCTGTTGCTTACAATTGAGTCAGCACATCAATACCCAATAGCTGAGCTGCAAACTAGTCATCACAAACTCCATAGAGAAAGTAGACTGGGCCAAGAATCCCACCTCCTTCAGGCCACCTCTGTAAAGAGAGAAGGAAGTGCAGCCTTTAAGCCCATTGTAGAAAGTAGAATACACTTTCAACCCTATCCCTTTTAAGGGTCTTTAGTAATGGAGACAAAGCATAGAATGGTGGATGGACATTTTAAGGATAGAAAGATGGTTTCTCCAAATTTGCAGTAAACCTCAAAAGCTATGGATTTCAACAGCCTCTTACTATTTATGTTTCATAACTAAGTTCGCTATTTACTATGCCACCAAATTGGTGTTTTTCTTTTTCAAAAAATTTTTTCTTACTTTTTTTATGATTGATTTTTTTTTTTTTTTTTTTGATGGGCCTTAAGACGCAGTCATCTACTTCCTATCATCCACACAATGTTGGTAATGAGGGGGTTGTTTTCTCACGTGGATGTTCATGGGATCAAAATATTAAGTCAAACACCTTGATTTTGACCGCTTAAAAGCTTATAAACGTGGATCTTAATAGTATGTCCTAGATCAAGTTGGTATTATCTGGATCGTTGGATGGAAGCATGACTTAATAATCACTCAAATTATAGTACAGAAAGAAATATTATTGTGTCTGTTGATATGTAGTGCTGACTTGTTTAAATGCTGTCGTCATACTGGTGATGTTGAGTTCAATTAATAATATTAAAGATCATTTACATGTGAGGCGTGGATAATTTACACCTCACTTTTTCGATATTCATTGATTTCCTGTGGAGTTCATGTCATTCTGAAACAATTATATGCTCCATATCACGAAACGTCCTATTCAACCACTTGACAGAAAATTCACTTCATTAAAAATAAAACCTAGGGCTATTCACTGATATGCATTTCTTGCAGCTTACATTTTTGCGGGAGCAAGAAAAAAAGATGCAAGCATGGTTCATAACAGAGCTGCAGAAAAAAGTGTGGGGAATCGCAAAGCTAAAGCGGAAGTCCCCTCCGATCCTTTTACAAGTGCAAGTATCCCAATTTCTGAAATTCCATCTCTTCCTTCCCTAGTACCTGAGCCTGTAAAGATACAGCAGCCCATCCCCGAAGATCAGAAGCTTGAACTTTTCCAGTGGATGTTGGAGGAGAAAAGAAAAATCAAACCCAAGGATCGTCAAGAGCAGAAACAAATTGATGAAGAGAAGACAATTCTCAAACAGTTTATTCGAGCAAAATCTGTTCCAAGTCTTTAGTTGATGCTTCTCTTCAGCCAATATCTGTTATAGATAACCTGTGACAACTTACAAGGGACCAGCTCCCGGATTTAGCTGCTCCATTGTGGGATTCATTTTGAACTTCCAGTTAGATGTAAGTGGCTAGGCTATAGCTACTGATCAAAATACTGATTATGATACCAATTTTTCCTCTATAAAAACTAATTTCTACTTTTTCATTGAAAGCAAACCAAGTCCTGCTGAACTAAAGATCTCTTCAGCCAGACCAATTGGTTTTGCTACATTAGATAACAAAGCTATGTTGAATGAAAAGTCATAATTCCTCCAAATTAGACTCTGATAAAAGATAAACATTTTTCCAGGCAAAATGTGGCCTTTCTATTGAAAAGTCATGTTGCCCTACATTATATTGATAAAAGACAGATAATGTGTAGGGCAAAATATGGCCTTCCATGAAAGCCAAGGTTTGTCGTTTAGGAATACTTTTGGTTGATGCCCACAAAATACATTTTCACAATTTATGCTATATATAATTAATTATATGTATTACCCTAGGATTATGTAAGTTTGACATGTACCTTACCTCAATTCATACAAACTTATGTTTGGGGACTGAGATCGTGTACAATAACTCTAATCTTGGCCGTTCATTTTAAATGGACGGCCAAAAATTTCTCATGTCATCTACCATTTATCTCATTTTCGGCCACTTCTTTGCTCACTGCCGCCTCTCGCTCTGTTCTTCTCCCACCTTATCACCTTTATTGAGCTTCTATCTTGCTACTTTCCTCATCATTATCCTATTGTGCAGGGTGGTTGATTGGGGAACCGCTCCTTGCCATTGGGATGGTTTGGCCACCCAGCACAACAAGACGACAAAGAGGGAGGTGGTGGGATAAGAGCTCAACAATAACAAGGAGGTGGTGGAGCAACAGAGGGGAGGCAGCGGTGGCAGATATGTGGCTGAAAATGAGTTGCACTTTTTTTTTTTTCACATGATAGATGATGTGGCAAATTTTGGATTGTTCATTTAAAATGAATGGTGCAAATTATAGTTATTGTACTCCATGCAATAGATCTCGACCCTTTGTTTGCCAATCCAAATTGTCTAAAGATATCGCTTTTTTTTTTGGACCACTAAATATATCACATTTGTGGTATTCATGCTGCATCCGTAAAATAGAATAACGTTTCGCGTGATGGAATGAAGAGTAGTTGGTATAATTAATCATATTGATGAAGGTGGTGGATCCAGCATTGTTAGAGCCCTTTGATAAAAATTTGTTGGTCTTGATTTGGATCATGTCAAAATCAACCACAAACCATGAAAAGGACGGTAATGATTTATTTATTTTTAATCTTATACAGAGCATTTTCAAACTCGTGTACATATAAATTCTACCCATAATATAAAGGGTTAAGGGAAATGGAAAGTCAAAGCCATCTCCCAAATCAGTCCTTCTTGTGACCCAAATTTTGGTGAAGCATTAGCAGCTCTCCTTGCAGCTTCTCTTGCAGTTTCCTTAAAGCTCAAGAAATTTTCATCTCAGCTTTGCAACACACCCCATCTCCCATGATTAGCAAATTGAGAAAGTGATTTCTGACTTTTTTTCTTATTAATCCAGCTCATGAAATTTTCATCTCAGCTTTGCAACACACCCCATCTCCCATGATTCGCAAATTGAGAAAGTGATTTCTAACTTTTTTTTCTTATTAATCCAGTTTCTCTCAATTGGGAGGCTAGAAAAATTCACAAAAGTGCAAACTTCTACGCTCATCATGTCATCATGTGGCATATTTGGCTGTGGCAAGAGTTTCTCCCCCCCCCTCCCCCTCTCTTTTCTATCTCTATTTCTAGTGGTAAAGATCCACCCCCTCTCTTGTGATTGCTCTTTGTTTTTTAATGCAAGGTTTGTTAAAAAAAAAAAAAAAAAAAACTTGGAAGTTACCTTTTGGTGTATAGTCTATCCAGTCCTTGTTATTGCAGGGGCATAAATGTCCCCAATTTTTTTTGGGACAATTATGCCCCTGCATTAACAATTACCGGAGAGGATCCAGTCCCACATTATGCTAAAGAATTGAAGCAAACTGGATGGATTTTGTGGCTCTCAAAAACATAAAAACAATCAAAATTGGAATAGCTTTTCTGGTTCTAAAAACATGATTGTAAAGAATATCTATCCCAATAAGTCTGATAAGACTTTCTGCTCTAAATTATTGGACATCCAAATCCTAATACCTGTGGCATGAGCCATGAGTGAGACAAAGACAGAGACTTGGCTGTCCAGCGTTTGTGGTGGTTCATAAATATTTAGAAAGTTTGTGTAAGGACAAAGGACCCCACTATGCCTACTTCCCTCAACTCCAACCATGTCCTCACTTTCCAATCCAATCCCTCTTCCCTGTCTTGCTTAGACAAATACCCATATTTAGCATTTCCTTGAACTCGGATTGAAACAAAAAAAATTCTCACTTTCTGTACTTGGGTCAACTCCCATATTGCAAATCTCTTGCCATGCCAGGAAACATCCTAGTTTCAGGTATTAACAGCTGCATGGCTGGTAACTGTAATAGTTCAAACATGGCAGCTACTTGTGCATTAACTTTTGTATCTAATTTGCATGTTGAATTAACTCCAGTTCTGGAATTCATGGGGCTCCCATCTTCCTCACCTTCTTCATCAATATCGGTTAAAGGTTGGCACTTGTCACCTCTTTTTAGCTTACTCTAATCTTCGATCTCTTCCTTTAATAGTTGTCTGCAATAACCCTTTTTCAGAAAGAAAATTAATAAAGTTTTGTATTGTGAATGCAGTTTCCATGGGGAAAATAGAGTTCCAAACTTGGGACAAGGGAGACTTTTCTTTGTAATGATTACTGCATTCTATTTCTGGTTTTCATATTTGTTACTTGTTATTCTTGGCCATGATATATCCAAGTTTCTGCTGTTTTTCACAGCCCATTAACAACCCTCCGCGACAATTTGATTGTAGCACTTCTGGACGCTGATGGGAAAGAAATATCACATGCAGGTTTACAGAAACTTTTCCCATTTGAATTTGTTAGGATATATAAATTAAATGAATGTAAGCTTTTATAATAAGTGGTGGTTTAACATGGTATCAGACTTAAGAGGTGATGAGTTCACTCCACAATTCACTTCGTTTTAATTATACAAGTAGTAACTGGTTACTTGAACTTGGGTTTCACAGCTCAAGCTTAGACACCTCACTGTTTGTCTTCAAATCTACAGAGTTTATCATGTTAAATAACTACTTATTTTCAAAAGTTTAAGGTGATAAAAAGAGATGAATTTAATCATTTAATTTATATATTCTATCAGAATTCATTTAGTCATTCTAGAATGAAGGCTGATGAGGCTCTATTAATATGTTTTGGGGCAGGGGTTGAGACTGCGTCTATAGTGGAGAAAGGTATTTGGGATGATCTTTTTCTCCTTGAAGGAGGCGGTCATGTGCGTATGAAGTTGCGGTTCGTTCTCAGTGAAGATGAGCGTGACCGAATCCGTATGATGGTGTTGTTTCCTTTTCCTAATTCTCATTCTAATGAATGTGTTTATGGACAGTCAGTCTATCTTATGATGTTTTACTTGGAATTGTTCATGTATGTTTTCCTATGTGGGAATATTTGTTGTTGCAGTTATTTAGCATGTGTTTTTACATCTTTTGTAGAGAGCTTCTGCATTGAAAATTAAGCATGATGAGCTTCTCAATCGCAGTATTAGAAGTTCAAGGACTTCTACAATGGCTGGTAGGTCTCAGGTTAGATCTTGCTTACCCAATTGAAACCTAATTGAAACCTTCAAGCAGAGAAACTATGAACCTCAATGTTCCTCAAGATTCTTAGAAATGCCTTCTTCAAATTGAAGCAGTAAGTGTTGAAGAGGTAACCTCCGAAGGTTGTCTGATATCAAATCCTGTTATTTTCTGCAAGAGTGAAGAATCTGGTACGGAGAGCATTAAAGAAATTTATCCTAATCAGAAGCAATCAACCTCAGTTAAGCATTACCACTTTGCAGTGTAATCTTTTAGTTCTTTTTTCAGAAAGAAACTTGAAAAGTACTCTCGACTATTTTTAATGGTAATTTCACCTGTTTTAGAATGATGCAGATCAATATGAAGAGGTTTCATCAGCAAATCCTGTGCCACAAGGAGTTGATGTCCATCGAACTGAAGAAAGTCAAGGGGAACTTGAGAGGAATGAGAGCAAGTCACTACCTGCTGAATTTCCTACAAGATCCATTTGTTCCAATGAAATTTCCTTATTTTTGGGAGGTTCAGGATTAGACGGCGCTTCCACGAGTGATTCAATACCTCGCAATTTGGAGGAAGATAGGGCTCACAACCCTCAGAAGCAGAGTCAGCTAGGGAAAACTCCTAGCAAAGTAAGGAATATGATAAGTGCCTTCGAAAGTGGTCTAGCTCAGGTATAGCTGGTGCACAACTTCAATCACATTCTCAACATCTTCTCACCAATTAATATCTTGTTTTTATACCACCATGATTCGTATTGTTTGATTTCAAGCAGGATATGAGGTCTTCCATCAAACCACCACCAACACAATCTCAGTCAAGTAAGTGTGGAATAGTATCACATTCGAAAAGTCAGCCCTTAAATGAAGGCAACACACAAATTACTAAGCCAGTACAGTCAATTTCAATCTTTTTCTTGCAGAGGAATTGCAACAAGGCCCAACATTTACCAGAAAAAGAGGAGAGAAAATTAATTCACTTGGAGCTTTAGATGAGAGTAAATCATCTGGGGACACTGGGAAGGTGGAAGAGTTGATCACAAAGAAATTTCAGATTAAAGGAACAAATTCAAATCCTAGGGATAAATTCAATGTAGTGCATAAAGAAGTAGCTAGAGAGGAAGAGAAATCTCATCAAGATTTGATGAGATTATCCCCATCTGAAACACCTACAGTTTCAGGAAGGATGCTTGATGAGTATTCAGGTACGCACCCTCCTTGTAATTTGTTTCCTGATAAACAAGATTCTTGTGGCAATTCAGTTATAGTGGAAAGTAGAAGGGGAATTCAATTTAAAAATGTACAAGAAATCAATGTTGGAGGAGCCTCATGCCATAAATTCGAATCAATAGACTGTTGTGAAGCTAAGCATTCCTCATTTGAAAGCTCTGGTGCCTGGATATTTCCAGATGAAGCAAGACACTTTTGTGTAACAACTGGTGGTAAGAAAGTCATGGATTTGATGGGAGGTAGCAGTACCAAGCCAAATGTCCAGGAAGGAAAGCTGAATCTCTCTATGCAAGAATATATGGAAGAGGTATTGATTAAATAGAAGTTCACTTCTGTAAGCTTATTTCCTTAATGGAAGTCAGGGAGCCTATGACAAGTTTGAGATGGTTCCTTTTATTTATACTGGTATAAGATAATCTGATTAATGCTTTTACATTATCTTCAGCATGGTGTGGATGCTGGAAATGCTATCGAGGTGGATAAAGATGAGAAGAATTGCCACAAAGTAAGAAAATTAAAACCTGAGAGTTTGGAGGATATGGACACTTCTGGTTCTGGAGGACCCTTGGGACAGGTTATATCATTTTTATTTGAACTGCTCTTCAGTGACTTCCTCTCTAGACCATAATTCACATACCTTAAGATTTTGCTTTTCTCTTCTTAGGCTATAAAAATTGCAATCATGGTCGGATTTGGAATACTTGTTCTCCTTACTAGACAAAGAAATAACAGGTATGATTTCTCGTCATTCAAATTGAATTTGTCTCAAACTCTATGTCAAAACCCGAGGTCTTTACACCGACATCATTTGTCAAAACCCGACGACGCGCTAATCATATTTGTTCAATATTCCAAAAGGACTGGTCACAATTAGGGTTCTTGTAATCACTTGTATAACTCAGATTGACCTAATACACAATCTGGTGTGGGACTCAAATAGATGCCTAAGTAACACTACTACAATCTAATAAGTAAAACTAATTGCAATAACCTCCTTGATCTATTTGGAAACATAATTGAATTTCTAAAAAAATCTGAAAGAATAAGGTCATAGAAGTTAACTTTGGTTGCTTAATTCTGGAACTGCAGATAGAAGTTGCTGTTGAATGGATCTAAGGTCATCATGCAGAGGAACTTTCTTGTATCCTTGAATTTTTTTTTTTTTTTTTCTTTTTTCAATTATTTTCAGTTGGAACCCAGCTGGTTATTGATGAGGATCCACTGTTCTTTACTCCAGTTGTAAATCTCTCAATGTAATTATAAATTTTTAGTGCAAATTTCTCTAGAGCAATACAAACACAGGACCATAATCCATAATGCATGTAATCTTCGAGCAACTTGTATGTGATTCTGTTTCCAGAAAGCAAGAACGAGCTAATATATAAGAACAACATCTGTAATTTCTAGTGAGAGTCCTTGCCAAAAGTAAGGATGCTTTTAAAATTGTGATTTTGTAAGAATAATTTATGTTTTTAAAAGATATTATAAAACGTAAAGTGTTTGGCATTGCGATTTTAAATGCACTTAATCTAAATCTGCGATTTTTATAAGCAGGTTAGAGGGTGCTTATTTGAAAAAAAATACGAATTTAAACCAAAATTACGATTTCGCATAACAAATATTTGATAAAAAAAAAAAACATGTTTTACCAAATGTCTTTCCGATTATAAAAAGTAGCTATTTGAAAAAATAATTTTTAAAAACACAATTTTTAAAAGCGCACTTATTAAAACCATAATTCCAAACGAACCTAAGTTGTTGCGGGTGGACTTTTCAACGAGTATTTTTAAGTACAAGAGATTAAACCTCAGCCTTTTCTAACATGCTGAATATATATCAAGTCCGTAAAGTAATTTATTTTTAGAGGAACCTAATCCTCCTTCAAACAAAGGGTTTGAAAATAAATTTTTCTTTATTTATAAACTTGATTGAAATAGACTAACATAACCTTGGTAAATGGTAATTGACTTATAAAGACTCAAAATATCTAATAATTACCGAAACTCTCAATTTCACATTATTTAACTGTACACTCTTGACGTGACAAGGAAAAATATCATTAGATTTGAATTAATTATTATTGATTTTTGAATTTAATGGTAATTTTTTTGTTTTTTGTTTTTTGTTTTTTTGTTTTTGGGTGCAAAAATCTTGTTGAATCCCAAAAGTTCGCTTTTTTATTTTATTTTTCGTTCGTATGGATTGGCAATTTAACCTGCGACACGCGAACTCAACATGTAATTTTAGGGTTATGATTTAGATTAAATAGGTTTGGATTATAAACTAGTCACCCGTTTATAACACAATTAATAAATGTGTCGGGTCGTGTTAACCAATGAGTTTGCGGGTTGACACATTTGACCCATATATATATATATATGCATGGTTGCTAGATTTTGCAATTTTGGTTTGGCTATAAAAATTAAAATGATTTTAAACGTGTTCACGGGTCGGGGTCATGTCGGGTTGGAACCTATTAACATTTAAATTAAAAGTGTTCACAGATCGTGTTGTGTCAACCCGACACGACACGTTTATCTAAACAGGTTACACATATCATATCGTGTTACCTGTTAAGAAAACGTGTCGTATTCGGATTTGAGTGTTTGAGCTAAACGTGTCATATTCGGATTTGATATAAACAAGATTATGTCATAAACGAGTTAACACGAATTCCACACACACGCCTACACTTTTTACCATTCTCGGCTCAATTGAAGCTTAAAAGTTTACTTTTTTTCCTTTTTTTTTTTACTGACGTGGCAGTGCCACGTGATGTCATGAACTGCCACGTTAAAAGCTTCTCTTTTGTATTTCTCAAACGTAAAAACCCTAACTCAAAAACCCTCATTCCATTGTGTAGCTCAAACCTCAGGAGACCCAAAAATGGTTCGCAGCATAAAAAACCCTAAGAAAGCCAAGAGAAAGAACAAGGTTTCAAGTCTCTTTCTTGACTGTTTTTCTGTCAGTTATTTCAATAAGTTTTGGGGTTTTTTTCTCTGTTTTTTTTCTCTTCTTCCACAACCATCTAATTTTTGTGTGTGCAGGACTCGAAGAAAGGAGATGGGTCTTCGTCTTCTTCGGGACCGTCGATTCCGGCGAAGGTGTGGCAACCGGGTGTGGATAAATTGGAGGAAGACGAGGAGCTTCAGTGTGACCCTTCTGCCTACAATGCTCTCCACGCCTTCCATATTGGGTGGCCATGTCTCAGGTGCTGTGAATTCTTTTTGTTTTCTGTTTGTTTTCTTGGAAAGTAAAGGGAAGAGGTAGGGACTTTGGAATTTTGGATAGTGGGTTTTTGATAAATTGGGGAACCCAGAAAGTGTCAATTGGAACCCGAGTTTAAATAAACATAAAAAAAAACGTGGTCTTTTTGTTGGTTTCTGGTGGGTTGAGTAATATTTGATAGTTGTTTTTTGGTCTTGATGTTAAAATTGTGTTGACTTACTATTTGCTATTATAATTAGATTCATTTTGAGAGGTAGGTTTATATTTGATTTGATTCATTTTGAGAGGGTAGGTTTATATTTGATTTGCCGGGATTGATGCACGTTGTTTTCGTACCTTGAGACTTTGTTTGACTGCTTACTGATTGCAGAAAGTGAAAAGAATTTGAATTCTTTTTAAATATTGACATTTTCATTTTTGGGTTCAATTAAAGTTCGTCTACAAAGGTCATTGACTTAGGTTTTGTGGGTAGATAGAAGGTTTAAGCATTTTTTTTACTTGTCTATTTCATTTGTTTAAGAAGTCCCATTTACAGTAAAAAACTTTTTTTTTGTTTTTTTTTTACAGCTTTGATATTTTACGTGATTCACTGGGTTTGGTTCGGACAGAGTTCCCGCACACAGTGTATTTCGTCGCAGGGACTCAGGTGAGCTTTATTTCTTAAAGCCTTGATGTATGGTTTTGGAGTGGACATAAATATATTTTCAGTGTATTCATCCACATATGGAAATGTATGCTTGGGCTGTCCAATTTATTTGTGAATTGGGATTTTTACATTTTTCCTTAAAAAACATAAGGATTTTGTTACTCCAATAAGATTTTCCAAGAATAGTATAGGATCAAAATGTGATTTTTAAGCATATCAAACATGGGCAATCTTTTGTTTTCTGAGGAAGAAAAATGAGAATCCAAATTTTTCTGAATATTTGGGACAGGCGCATTTAAGTTTGTTTGACCTTGTGTTTTATTCCTTAGATTTTTTCTTGTCGCATTTTACCATACCATCTTGGCATCGCTGTTCTTGTTCTGCAGGCTGAGAAACCTTCTTGGAACTCTATTGGAATATTTAAAGTATCTAACATCACTGGGAAAAGACGCGAGCTAGTGCCTTCAAAACCTGCAGCTGATAACTCTGATATGGAAAGTGAGGGTAGTGATAGTGATGAAGATAGTGAAGTAGAGGAGCTTCAAGGATCTGGGGCTCCAATTTTGCAGGCAATGTCTTGTTTCTTTTGACATTTTGTTAATTTCATGACTGACCTTTATCTGTGCTGCTTGTTCTTTACCTAATCTATTTACCTTTTTGGTTTGACTTGTTTGTCTTTACAGTTGCGCAAGGTAGCTCATGAAGGATGTATTAATCGGATACGTGCTATGGCACAAAATCCCCATATATGTGCATCTTGGGAAGATGCTGGTCATGTGCAGGTAATATTTCATGCCCATGTATTGTGGCTTTCTTCATGATTTGCATACCTGTTTGGGTATTTTGTTTTTCCGTTTTTATACAGCATAAGACATCGTGGAATGTTACAATGAAACTTCAGATTCTGGACTCTCAGGTTTATGATATGAAAAAAAAAAAAAATTGCAGTATGCATTGCATATCTACATTGGTATTCATTTTCAGTAATAAACAATTATAAGTGGCATTGGTGCCCCAGAAAGCAAGGAGTAGCAATATATGTGTCAATGACCAAAAAAGATACTCCCTCCATCCCAATTTCAAATGTTTTACTTCTCTTTCTAGCACTTCCCAAAATACATGTGCATTTTCACAAAGTGAGTTTCTACTTTAATTTCCCAAAATACTCTTCTATTTTTTTTGTAAACAAGATGATATTAAAAGTCATACCTCCTCTAAATAAGTAAAGAATGCTTTATTAAGACCACTATATTCTTACACCTTTATTAATAGTCTTGTCTTTTCAAACCAAGACATCTATTTTGGGATGGAAGAAGTATTCAAGATAAGGCAAAATAGTTTAATGAGAGTTACAGTAGTCTTAGGAAGCTATAGCATTATTAATACATGTATTATATGAGCTTGAAAATTGAATTGGTGAAATTTTGTTTATCATAAGAATGGATCATGTATAATGCAGATATGGGACTTCAGCTCCCATTTGAGTGCTTTAGCAGAATCAGAAACGCAAGGTGCTCAGGGAGCTTCTTCAGTTTTCAATCAGCCTCCACTAGTGAAGTTTAAGCACAAAGATGAAGGCTTTGCTATAGACTGGAATCCTAATGTCCCGGGAAGGCTTGTATCTGGTACAGTTAAGAGTATTTTATTTATTCTTATTTTTGTATTTGTTTATGTTTTATTTGTTTCTCCCTAAAGGAATTTCAATTGCTAGTTTCTTAACATGTGTATAATGGTCTAATGCTTTGGTGATGTTCTTCGTGTCTGAAGGGGACTGCAAGAGTTTTATTCATTTGTGGGAGCCTACATCTGGTGCAACATGGAATGTCGATACTACTCCATTTACTGGTCATACTGCGAGTGTTGAAGATCTACAAGTATATATATTCCTGTGAATCGATAGTTGACCTGTTTGGATTTCGACTATATATTGTTGAAACTTATGATTCAATCTGAACGATTTTCCTTTATCTATCTCAATCCTGTAACCATACCTGGTCCAACTCTTCCTGTGCAGTGGAGCCCTACAGAACCCAATGTGTTCGCCTCTTGTTCTGTGGATGGGAATATTGCAATTTGGGATACACGTTTAGGGAAGTCAGCTGCAGCATCTTTTAAGGCACATAATGCAGATGTGAATGTCATTTCATGGAACAGGTGTCTAATAGTTCTGGTTTTCCTCTGTTTGGAAATCCTTACATCTCTCATATTTTATGTAGTGACCTCTTTTGACACTTCCTTGATTCTGATTAGGCTGGCTAGCTGTATGTTGGCATCTGGATGTGATGATGGGACATTTTCTATTCGTGATCTCAGATTGCTCAAGGTATCCCTTGTCTGATCTAAGTAAGATATTGTATCATATTTTTTTGAGAAACCATATGTGATCTTTTGATAAATTCGCAGAGTAAGGACCCTTGTTAGTGGATTACATTGTCAATCTTATTGCCTTTTCATGTGCCCCATCTGTAATAACTTCAATTTCTCATTCTTCTACATCTAGTTATAAATTGTATTGCTACATGTATACATTCAGATCTGTCAAAGGCACATTCCTCAGTGGGGCTTTTTAAGTCTTGATAAAGCTGGCCAAGTTGATCAGTCACTTTGTTTTTTATGCTGTTTCCCTGCATACCTTGGTGCTCTTTATTTTTTTCTTCTCTCATCCTGCTTTGTATTACAATCTTCAGCTATAATTGAAATTAATGCTTTTTATATATATCATCTGTGTACGACTAGATTTTTTTGGAAGTTATTTTTGGGCTCAATTTTTTCAGGAAGATCTGCATATTTTTTTCCTTCTTGTTTAATGTTCCCTTTACACATATACAGCCAGTTATATTATACATTTATGCATTTGTGTGTATATGTATAGTACATGTGTATATTTTGGAGTCATAGAAATGGTTGCTCTCTCTCTCTCTCTCTTGGTGTTTGTTTTAAATAATCTTGAAGTGGAGCAAAAAGGGTATATACATGTGAAGTTCCATGTTTTATTCATTTGACTGCAAGGTTGTATTCTTCCAAAGAAGGATAATAGCTGGTAAAATGGATTTTTTTTGTTGTTGATAAAGCTGATGTGCTAATGTGATTTTTCTGTGGGCAGGAAGGGGATTCTGTAGTAGCACATTTTGAATACCATAAACACCCTATCACATCCATTGAATGGAGTCAACACGAAGCATCCACTTTGGCTGTTACATCAGCTGACAATCAGCTAACGTAAGTTAACTTGTAGGATGGAAGTGTAGTTTTTTAGTTTTTCTATTCTTCTTCTTTGAATGGAAGTTTGTAGTCTTATGCTATGTTTGGCTTCCTTGACTAGAATATGGGACCTTTCATTAGAAAAGGATGAGGAAGAGGAGGCAGAATTCAGAGCTAAAACAAAAGAGCAAGTAAATGCCCCTGAAGATCTACCTCCACAACTTTTGTTTGTTCATCAGGTAATCCCCCTTCCTCTCTCCTCTTTTCAAACTTCCCTCTTAGTGAGATGATTCATCTTGAAAACTCCCTTCCTAGTTCAGCATGTCAACTCAACATTGCTTTGGCTTTAAACAGGGTCAGAAAGACTTGAAAGAACTCCATTGGCATGCTCAGATTCCAGGAATGATCGTATCTACTGCAGCAGATGGTTTTAACATCCTGATGCCTTCAAACATACAGAGTACCCTCCCCTCAGATGCTGCTTAAATCTCTCATATGGTTGTTGCTATGCTTCCGGCACCAAATTGCAAAACATCCACCATATGTTTCCAAGTAGCATTGATGTGATGGCAGGCATCAGCTGTTGATCTGATGCACACATCTTGGATCAATTAAGAATCAAGGGTAATATATATTTTCTGGTTTTTTTTTTTTTAATTAATTAATTTATTTATTTATTGGGTGGGTGTTGTACCATACTCATAAGATTATAGTTGGTCCCACAAGTTTTGCGAAACTTCGAGTTGCTTCAATTTTGTTAGTTTGAAAGTACTTGTCAGATGGATGGGAGAATGCTATTTAGTATGGATTGAGAAACTCTTCCCATGTCTATGATTACTGATTCTTGTTAATAATAGAGAAACCGGCAGTCACAAATATAGACTGTAGATTGCTCATTACCACTAATAAAAATATCGTAAAAGATAATGAGTTTATCCACAATATAGGGAAAAAAATAAGCAAAACTAGAAGAACAAACAAAACAAACAAAATGTTCCACATGACACTGGTATTATTGAAGCCTTAAATTTTTTTTTTTACCAAAAAAAATTTGATAACTGTTTTCTTCTTGCAAGCGATAGCTACCAATCGTAACAATATAATTAGTGTTACATGATAAATATGTTGTAACGATATTTAAAAATACTTCATTAGACGTGATCTCAAACTAATTGAGTTACTTTTCAGACAAATTGACTTCTTTCTACTTCACTTGAAATGGAAATAAGGTTTGCTAGGTATCCCAATACTTTTTTTCAAATTTCCTTTTCCAAATGATCTGGACCCAACATTCATTTAAGAAAAAAAAAAAACAATATAAATCTATTTATTTATTGAATGGACTAGATCATTTGGAAAAAAACAGAAGCAAATTAGGTATCCAATTAGTTATAGTGAAGGGATATTTTTGTCTCCTCAAAAAGTAAAAAGACAAAAATACCTCTACTATAACTAACTAAATATAATGAACTGGAGAGAATCCTATTCCAAGAGAGCAAGAGCAAAAGATTCGGCCCAAAATATTGGACAATATTTTAAATTATTATCAAGAGAATTATAAAATTTTCACTTGAGTAATCAATATAAAGAAAATTTGGGCCGTAAAAACACAAATTATTAGAATTAGAGAATATTATCAACTCAGAATGTCAGTAAGTGAATACAACGGGAAAGGGGAAAATTTATCAACTATGTTACATCAAATACAATAGAAGCCACGTGGCTAAACAAATGAAACTACTATCCCCATCGCCCTCAAAGAGAGAATATTCTTAAGCAACTTTACACCAAATATAACAGAAACCACATGGTAAACAAATAAAACCACCATGCTTATTGCCTTCAAGATAGAATATTTTTAAGCATAAAACAACATCTGCTCTGGTACTATGACTCGATGGGCTTTCCATTTAATTTAGGGAAAGGATCTTGCTTGCTTAAAACCACCACTTTGCTCTTGTGAGCAAAGTACCCTTTCACAAGATTTTTGTATATCAGTATGGCCATTATACATTCCACCTACAAATTTCAAAAGACATTTGGTAAGATTTCCCACCAAGAAAAACAACCAGCTAGAGAGAGTGTCAGTAAGTAGCCATAAACCAAAGATGAGAGGTGAATGGAGAAATAAGTACCTCATCCACATCCATGTCCATCTCAAGCCATTTCAACGCTTTAACAATTACTTCCAACTTCACCTGGTGAGCTTTGGTAGGGTCCTTCTGCTTTTGGATGATGTAACTGCACGAAAAGCATGTGGTAATCATGAACAAATCTTCTGACGAGCGCTAAAATCAATTCAGAAGTATATGTACGTGAGAGGAGAACTTACATTTTCTTCACCAATCTTTGGTAAACTTGGAGTTCTAGCTTTTCTAGGACAAGATATACACCTGATCTTAAGAAACTGATAGAATAAAGAACTCAGTTTTAACTGTCAAGAAAGTTTTTTTATGAACCAATTCTCCAAATTTGCAAAAATAAAAGCAAACATACCGGTCTTCATGCTCTTGAAGAGCATGGCGAAGAAGACGGAGATCTCCCCTTTTTAGAGCTTGCACAACATCCCTGTACTGTTAAAGTAAAAGCAATGTTTATTAGATATGTAAAACCCAATCACAAAAGCTTTAGGCAAATGGATGCTTGTAAGACATTTAAAAGCTTGTTAATCCAAGTACAAACTACTGATACAAACAAGCACATGGACAGAATGGTTCCTTTAATTTAGTTCTCTCTCTAGAGAAAATAACTGATCAATGTTGTCATTACCCATTAGACATATGACAAAACGAGGCAACACCAAAAAATCTCGTCTAATGGAAAGAACTAAGTACTAAAAAATATCTCACAGAATGGTTATTAAAAAATAAAAAGTCAATAGGCATGCCATACCTCAACCAGGTTATACTTCTCAAGTAGCCAATCCTTAGGTAAGATACCCATTGAAAGCTTCACAGGTATCAGATATTTCAGTATCATCCTATTCCAATGGACACAGAAAATGTAAGGGATGCAATCACAAAGAAAATTATATTTTTGTAAATTTCAAGTTTTGACTTTTATATTATCCAAAACTATTAAACGCCAAGACGTTCCACAGTGAAAGCATGTGCTTTTTCTTTCTAGGCAAAGCATATACTTTAAAAAAACCACAGTAGTTCAAACAGCAAATCATTTTACATTCCGATGAATTTACATCTTGAAAAGAGACAAACAAGTAAACAATCTGTCTAAGATATACCAGCCAATTTAAAATTCAAGTAACGCCATCATTTTCAGGAAAAGAGATACAATGATTGTGGACACACTATGTTATTTTCTAAATTGCCATCATCCTGGTCATAATTTCAAAGCTATTGAACCACTATGAGTTCTTAATTTCAATTTGTCTTTCCCATTCTTAATAATCTCTGTAATCAGTGAACTTTCTAAAATTAAGTAGAATATTCACGAGTAATTTGCCAATCATAAATCCAAAAACAGGTATCTTGATCAAGACTTACCCAGCCATAAGCAAGTATTTATGTATTTATATAACACTATAAATCATGAAGAAACCCATCAAATTCTACTTATAATGCAGATATAATATAAATACAGCAAGCATCCAGAACCGAACCTTATGTTAGCTTCCCTGCGAGGGTTGCAATGCATTAAGGCATACGACAATTTATGATCAGCCTGCCAGGTCAGAAAAGTAGAATACATGAATAGTAGACCTTAATTTTGGAAAATTTGCATGCACAGAAATGAGTCTAATTCACAAGGTGCAAGGACAATTGATGCAGTGAGATCAAACATCATAACTAGTAAGCAGCCTATTTCAAGCTAACATCATAACAGAGCTTCAATGTGCACTTGTAGAAAGTTGACATAAAGCAAGGAATACTTAATTAGGCATCATTCTAATGATGCCTAATTAAGTATTCCTTGCTTTATGTCAACTTTCTACAAGTGCACATTGAAGCTCTGTTAATGATGCCTAATTAAGTGTTCCTTGCTTTATGTCAGCTTTCTAGAAAAAGCACCAAGTGCACATTGAAGCTTCTCTCTTATTGTGTGTGTGTGTGTGTGTGTGTGTGCATATATATATAGACACTCACACACAAACACACATAATGATGCCTAATTAAGTGTTCCTTGCTTTATGTCCGCTTTCTAGAAAAAAAACCAAGTGCACATTGAAGCTTCTCTCTTATAGTGTGTGTGTCTGCATATATATATAGACACTCACACACAAACACACATTGGGTCTCCAAACTGTGCTTGCATCCTGTTGCGCCACATGCATCCTTTGTTTTTCTTTTTCTTTTTTGAAGATTTTGTTTGATGCCACTAAAAGCCTACTTGGTATTGCGTTTGAAAA
The DNA here is from genome assembly GCF_901000735.1 of Corylus avellana. NCBI lineage: Eukaryota > Viridiplantae > Streptophyta > Magnoliopsida > Fagales > Betulaceae > Corylus > Corylus avellana. The sequence goes on along the minus strand of NC_081551.1, from coordinate 20,835,077 downwards.
ATAGAGCTTTTGAGCAAAAACTTCATTTTTAAGCTTTTGCCAAAAGTGTTTTTTTAGTCATTTTTACGCTTTTTGAATCCTTAAAAGCACTTTTAATTTTTTTACCAAATGAATACTTTTTTCTTCAAGCAGACTTTTTGAGTGTTAAAAGCACTTTTAGACCTCTTAAACGCAATCTCGAATAGGCCCCAAATCAATTAATATTCTTACTCGTCTCATTAACTATATCAAGTGACGTCTAAACATAAGACTTCATCTCATTAACTTAAGAGGAGTTTAATCCACTTACAGAAGGGAAATTTTCATTGAACACTTCCAGACGACCAGTATAATACATGTAGGTGACCTGAATAGAATACCATGATACTCAGCCTCTTAGCAGCAAATAGTTGCAACTTGAGATCAAAATTTGTGAGAAAGTAAATGAATTTGTTTTGCAACCAAAATTAAACTCTAACCTTGTCTCTTTTAGGAAATTCCTCAAAATCAAATATACGAGCAGTTTCAATGCTTCTTATCACACTGCGGCAAAGGTGAACTGTACCAAGCTGCAAAGTAGTGAAAGAAAGGTTATCGTTGTGTAACTCAGCTTGTTCTTCCTTCAGCACTTAAGAAGAGTCAAGACACCTTTAATAGTTAAATCATGCATATCTTTCACATTGCTCTTCTCTTGAGGTCTTAATATAACATTACTCGCCATGAACTCAAAATAAAGTCTCATTTAATTAAATTTTAACCCGCCATGCTACCAAAAACAAATCAAAAGATAGAACCAAATGCCAGGGGAACAATAAACTAAGCTGAAAAAAACATAAATATCACCTTGAAGTAAACTTTGAACAACTGGCAAGTCACATATAATGCTCCAACACGTTTTGGGCCTTTTCCCTACAATATACACATCCTTTCAAAGAATTAGAGGAAACCCAACTCATAATACATATTATTGTGAATTTCTTGAAGTCTAAACAACTTTATAGAGTTGCAGATTGAAAACATAATGTTGACTTCCTTCCTAAGTCCTAATCACAGTTTACCCAGGGAAAAGAGCAACAAATAATACTAAGAGTTTGATTGGCTCTGTGATTTCGCACATCAAACACACATTTTTAAACAAAATCGTACCGCAAGAACCCCAAAAACTTTCATGAGGAACGAGCCAGCGGCCTTCAACTTCTCTGGAGCTTTCCCATTTGAAGTCAATTCCCTGTCAGCCTATAAAACACAAGACTCTTATTTAGCTCTACCCAAAAGACACAATTTCCAACAGAACTACATAACCACAAGTTGATAAAAAAAAAAAAGAAAAAAAAAAAAAAGAATATCTTACTCTCTCTGCAAGAACCCTAATTTCGTAAGCGAGCACATACAGAGCCTCCAAAGCCCAGGCCGACGCTGATTCCCAATTCCGAAACTCTTGAATGAAAGCACTGCATTCAATTCAAATTTTTATCGATCGAAATCATTCCCCAAAACCTAAACGAAATTTGAGTGACTGAGAGTGAAAGGGATTTTGGGGGGAAAACTTACTTGGCAGATTTTTCGAATGCTTGGTAGGCATCGACGAGGTTTCCGAGTCGGTAATTTTGCAGAGAGCGAAATAGATGGGTGATGATTTCGCTGTACTGAGAGAACCTCTCTGACTGCTTAAAAACTCTACTCGCGTCCTGTAACAACAATTTCACAAAACAAAAAACCCTAATTCTTCAATAAACACACACACACACACACACATACATATAGAGTGAGAGAGAGGGGGGGACCTGGAAGAGGATGAGAGAGTCGGCAAGAGAGAGGAGGAAGGGGTGGTTGGAGGAGAGGGAGAGGAGGGAGCTTAGAGAAGCGCCGTCCTGGGACGAAACGGCGTCAGAGAATCTGTTCAGGTACTCTGTGATTCGCCTGTATGCCTCTTCCATGCTCAGTTCTTCAAAGTTGAGGATTCAACAAAAACCCTAACGGATAGTAAAGCAAAGATCCTGCAAGGAAAATACGAACGAAGGTCAGAAGGTGGTTTGTGTCGCTGTAAAAAAAAAAGTCACCGCCGCTACAAATGAACTCCGCGAAAGGGTAAAAGGCTCTACGGAATTTAAAGGCAGAACGACGACGTTCCATTTGTTGAGGCGGTATTCCTGCATATCCACCGTACTTTTGCTCAAGTCGTTTTATTGAAGAGTATACTAGTGACATTGTGTATTTTAAATGATTTATTTTTTATTTTTTTAATAGTCAATATAAAGAGTTATTTAAAATACGTATAAAATGAGCATAAAAAGTAATATTATTAAATCCTATCAACAGATCAATGAACATTCTTCATGTTCATTTTACATTAGTAAACAACTTAAAACAAGTCACATGAATTACCACAAAAAAAAAGAAAAAAAAAAAAAAAAGTCACATAAGTGTATACAAGCATATATAAAACGGGTGTGAAGAGTGAAGAGCTTTTTTTTTTAGGCAAATGGATAAATGGTTACAAGAAAATAAAAAATTAGGAGGGGATGGGCTCCGAACAACAAACTTTAATCGAATCACGATGCAAAAAATACAAATAGTAATTAGAAAATGGGCTAAAAAAGTAAAAATGACCCGGTCTTCTGTATCTTATTTACAGCCAAAAAATGATTCGCATAATGCAAATTCTTAAGCAGACCAAAAAACTTATCGGTTAGAATATCTCATTGCTTATGAACAAAGAGAAATGCTATACTTTTCAATTTTTTTTTTTAAAATTGGCTTTTAAATAATGTGTTACTGTCTCATGATTTGGTAACACATTTTTTAAAATAATAAATTTTATGAAATAGTAATAAATCATTTGAAAATTTTGAAAAGTTTATCACTTATCACCATCTTCTGGTTTTAAAAAATATATATATTGCAAAAAAAGAAAAGAAAATCTGTGTCTCTCTCTAGCCAACTTCTTTCCATAAAACTCACCTAGTCCACTCGCATTATTCAATGAAAGTAACCCATCCGAGATAGCAACTCTGCAACAATCAAGCAGCCGAACCAGACCAAACCAAACCCTTGCATTTCACTCCAATCTCTCTCTCTCTCTCTCTCTCTACAAACAAGAACAGAACACGCATCTTAGAACCTTGAGTTTCCTTCAAATCAAGCTGGAAAAAACCAGAAGATTTGGAAGAGAGACCAATTTTTGGAACATGGGTTCTGATTCTTTGTCCATCTTAGCTCCAGCAAAGCCTACACCAGTACCATTACCAACCCAAGAAGAAGACTCATCGAACCCATCCACGGCGCTGCTTTCTTTCAACACCGACTCTTCCTCTTCTTCTTCTTCACCAAAAGACCCACCTCACAAACCCACCACAACCACAATCATTTTTATCTCCCTCCTTCTTATCACCTGCATTGCTCTCTCCGCTGCCATCGCCTTCGCTTTCCTTTTCTTCTCCTCCTCTGCCTCCTCCTCCTCCTCCTCTGCACCTGCCACCTCACACACCTCCTCTTCGCCCGAATCCCAAGCCCGTCCGCTCACTAAGCTCGAACGTCCTGTAGTTTTGCTGATTTCCTCAGATGGGTTCCGATTTGGGTACCAATTCAAGACTTCCACACCGAATATCGGCCGCTTAATCTGTAACGGGACCGAGGCCGAGACGGGTTTGATCCCGGTTTTCCCGACCTTGACTTTTCCGAACCATTATTCTATTGTTACTGGTCTTTATCCTGCTTTTCATGGTATAATTAACAATCATTTCTTGGATCCACGCACCGGTGAGGCTTTTAACATGGGGAGCCATGAGCCTAAGTGGTGGTTGGGTGAACCTCTGTGGGAGACCGTCGTCAATAATGGGTTGAAGGCTGCCACGTATTTCTGGCCTGGTTCTGAGGTAAAGAAAGGTTCTTGGACTTGTCCTGATAAGTTTTGTATGAATTATAATAGCTCTGTTCCTTTTGAGGAACGGGTTGATACCGTTTTAAGTTATTTTGATTTGCCTGGTAGTGAAATTCCCCAATTTATGACACTGTATTTTGAGGACCCGGATCATCAGGGTCACCAGGTGGGGCCAGATGATCCGGAGATAACAGAAGCTGTTGCTAGGATTGATAGGATGATTGGAAGGTTGATTGAAGGTTTAGAAAAAAGAGGAGTTTTTGAAGATGTTAGTATAATTATGGTAGGTGATCATGGGATGGTTGGTACGTGTGATAAGAAGCTGATTTTTCTAGATGATTTGAATCCTTGGATTGAGATTCCGGCTGATTGGGTCCTTTCCCATTCGCCTTTGCTGGCGATTCGTCCACCTCCGGGTGTTAAGCCAGCGGATGTTGTTGCAAAGATGAATGAAGGATTGAAGTCGGGGAAGGTTGAGAATGGGAAGAATTTGAGAGTCTATCTCAAGGAGGAGCTGCCTGCTAGGCTTCACTATGTGGCCAGTGACCGGATTCCACCAGTAATAGGGTTGATAGAAGAGGGGTTTAAGGTGGAGCAGAAGAGAACAAAACGGAAAGAATGTGGTGGAGCACATGGTTATGACAATGCGGTCTTCTCCATGAGGACCATTTTCATTGGCCATGGTCCTCAGTTTGCAAGGGGACGGAAAGTCCCATCTTTTGAGAACATTCAGATATATAATTTGGTCACTTCGATTCTCCAGATTCAGGGTGCTTCCAATAATGGATCTGCAGTGTTTCAAAAGTCTATTCTTTTGCCAAGTCCCTAAAGTCCAATGGTAAACATTTATTAAGTGGAGGCAGCTACTAAATCCCAAGGTTGGACCAGTTGTCAGCAAGATTTTTTGTAACATGAAGGAATGGGATTATGTGCTCACAAAGATGGATGGTTATGGATAGCATCCAAAGGTAACAGTATCAGTTGTTTTAGAAACCCACGAGCTGCTTGTTTGTTCATGCTTGGTAACATAAATAATGGTATTCCATCTACTTCCTATCGTCTGATTTTCAAGTATTAGATGCTGCACAAGTGAAAACCGAACCTGGCATAAAAAATTATGTATTATATTTTTGTGTAGTGCTATAAGGATTTCCTTGATGCAGAATGTCAGTAACATTTGGATATACAACTGTATCTCATTTTTCATTTTCCATACCTTCTTGATGCGTATTATTTTCATTTGCTTGGAGTTTGCAATCGTTTAAATTTATAAAACTTTGCAGTAATTCAGTTAGCTAGCTGTAGAAGGGTTCCAACAAATGCATGTCTTCTTGTGTCCTATGGATGTGAATTGAGGTACATGTGGAAAAGGCAAGACAGTGTAGGGTTCTTTGTGGTTTTTGGGAATTTGGATATTGTGTTTCGTCGCTGTTTTGGGTTTTCTTTTGCTTTTTATTTTTTATTTTTACTTTTGTTCTTGTTTGGTGTCCTAATGTATACTTCTGGTGTACTTAGATGCGCCTCATGCTTTTTTATAAAATGCACTTGATTACCTATCAAAATATATATATTTGCCTGATCAGTGCTGTTTGGTGATGTTCACGACAACTATAATTTGAATAAGCCTGTCTACCAAGTTAATCTTAGCTCCATTTCCAGTGGCTCATCCGTGCAATTTATTGTCATGTCATAGTGTGCTTGTGCTGGTATCAGCAGAGGGCAGATTATTGTTAAGCTTTGCAGTCTTATAATTGTGTTCATCCTCTCATGGTAGATAAAAGGAGAAAATTGGTGGGTTTTAATTTGTAGGATCTCCTTGGTATCTGCTTAGATCCTGGACTGTAACATTTGATCATTCAAAGCACTGGATAAACATCTGTGACTCTGTTTTATTTTCATGGTATGGAATTGACATCTGATTCTAGGTTATGTGGACTGCAGGTCATTGCCTTTTCACATTCAGCAAATTTTTTCTTACTAAAAAATATATTTTAGCCTCAGAATCAGGGTTGCTTCTTAGTTGCATTATCATGATATGGAATTATTAGCATGCTTGATTTAGAGGACATTATAGCCCTTCTATTGTGGATGGACATCTCTATTGGCACTAAAACCAATTAATCGGTTTCTAACGTTTTGATACTACTGGTATGCAAATTTCTTTAGAGGAAGTTTCCTTCAACCTATTCTAATATGTGACAAGTGTCATTTAATATTTTTGGATTTCTAAAAAATTAATGTTTGAGTTCCTAGATTAATGGAATGACAATAAATGACTGTTAAAATATTAAAAAAAATGTGAGAAATGACACTTGTCACTTATTAAAGTAGGTTGAAGAAAATTTCCTTCAAACCAATTCAGAGGAAATTTCTGTCCAACTTGAATATCTTTTTTATGAGTTGTGACTTTTTGGTTGTGCTTGTGCCCATTATTTCCTGACCATGCTAGTTCTTGCACTCAATTTGTACTGCGTGTAGTTTGCAGAATGAAACCAATATTTTTTATTGGAGAGCAAAAGCATAAATGAGAGGCCAAGCTTAATTTTGATAAGATCATGCCCCCCGTTCTGTACCAAGTAGTACGTGTTGTCAACTTATTGGCTACTTATGAGAGCGGTTTCCATTGATGTCACTCCCTATTGAAACTTCTTGGTGGCAATCTTCCATAACCTTGGATTTAAAGGAATGCTGGGAATAAAATTAAGGGAACTTTAAAGTTTTAACAAAATAGATGTTCCAATCTTCAATGATTGCTTAAAATGAAAGATAACCATGTAGGCGACTTGCCTTTATCAGTGTTGGGTCAGCTCACAAGATTGATGTTGATGTCACAAACTCTCTCCATTTTTTTTGTTTTTTTGTTATAATAATTTTCATAATCAGATATAATTTAGTGTTTTTTAAGGTCTTATCATCCATCCCTACCTTGTTTCGTCTACCTTTAATACTATTCATGTAGTGCGGTCCACAACCAATTTTCTCATGTATTAAATGTTGTGGGGATTATGCCATATAAAATCAGGAGATAGAAGAATAACAAATAACATTACTCTTTATTATCATACCTTAGTTTTTCTACAAATATTACATAAGAAAAATACTATATACTATAATTATATCCTACAAGGCTGACGTGTTACTCCAAACTAGCCATTAGATTAATCATTGTTAAATAAACAAAAAAAAAAAAAAAATTCCAATGATTGAGTTAGAGTATCATATAAATATTGTTGGACAATTATAGACTAAAAATATAGTATATAGCATCATAATACAATTCAATATAACAAGATGTAACTCTTTCTCTTACATTTTATTATATATTTCTTACAGGTATTGTTTCTTTTTTGAGTTAAAAATATAAATTGCTTTTGTGTCTTATAAATTTTTGTTGTTAAAGTATTAATTAGATTATTAAATTTATTATTTTCATCGATTTAAACTTTTAAAATAACTAATAATTCAACATACTATCATAGTTATAAATGTAAATATACAATTTACAAATAACATTGTTGATATTTGATAACGCCATTGTTAATCAGGACAATCTTTTCTTCATCTAGTACATAATTATTATTATTTTTTTTTTTCAAAGCCAAACAAGGAAAAAGGAAAAGGAAAAGGGACACTACAATGATATTATCAAATTATACGACAGTCGTATAATAATTTATTTAATAACATTACTCAACATAATTATTTGTCTAACATTTTGCTTTTCATTTGATCAATTTTCCGAATTGTATATAATAAAGACAATGCTATATATCATATTGATATCCGTCTATACTAAAATTTGTCATTGGATTTTTTTCTTCTTTTAACAAAGGCAGATAAAAGGGTGAATTGACAATGTCACGGTCGAATAGTAGTGAAATAATGGTATGATATATAAATTTACTTTTGTAAAATATTTTGTGTGGTATATAACATTAATTTATAAGAAAACACATTAAATCCCTTGAAAAAAAAAAAGGGAAGCATCCAAACAGGGCAGTACCTGGGTGGGTAACCGGCCAACCGCTACAAAACTAACAAAAGATTGTAGGCCGACATAAAAGAAAGAAAACCGAACAAAATAATCGTGGGAAGCTTTCCCTTGGTACGATATATCTGGTTCACACACGCACAACCCGCACACACGAGGCCACGAGATAGTCTTTATACACACAACAAGAGCCTCCAAAGCCCCAGAGATTTTTCATGGCGTCTCGTGGGTGCCTTTGACCTCATGTTCATGAAGTAGTGCAATCCAATTAAAGTTTTTTCTGAGTTTGGTTTCAAAGCTCGTTCTCTATCTCTCTGTCTCTCTTGCTTTCTGTTTCTTTGTTCTTTGTAAATGGCTGATGTTATTCGATTACCATTCCATTCACTGCGTTTCTCTTCTTCTCTGCTCACCTCCTTCGCGTCCTCCTTGAATAGTCTCCAACCAGGTCTCCCACCGATTCAGAACTTAGATAAGAGGGTTGTTTATCCTCTTTTGTATTCTTCTGCCGGCGATTTTCCCCGCCCTGCTTTCAGACCCAGAAAGCAGTTGGTCTCTTTCAAGGTGAACACTTGCCATTTCTTTTATATAATTTTGAAAACTGATTGAATTTATGAGGACCCATTTGGTGGAATTGTTGGATTGTGCCATGTTGTATTTCAATTGGGTGTTTTGCTAGAGCTTTGATTAATAGTTGTGTAATTTTTGGAATTTTTTTTTTTTTAATGCACATGAAAGTGAATTTAGGAAAACCCATCTGTTAAATTTGTTTGATGATGATATAATGTGTTGCAATTAGGAGTTCCATTTGCAGTCGGAGTTGAAATCAAGACTTGACCCACTGAAGAAAAAGTTGAAATTTTGGTGTTTGTAGGTAGATTATTATTTTTTTTTCCTTTTGTTTCATTGTTGCTCTTACTTAAAGATGATTACTTTGGTTTTGATGAGTTTGTGCTAATTTGCTGAATCTCAGTTTGCCTACCTTGATCATAGAATTTCAATTCACTAAAAAAATCTTACAATGGGAATTTTCACTCAATTCTTAGTGTTGCTCCTTAGAGCATTCCCAATGGAGGAGCCATATTTTTATGTAAAAATATGGCTCCTCAAAACTCACTTTTATCTAGTTTAGCTAGTCATTTTTAAATGTTTCTATATCCGATTAGCTATATTTCTATCTATTCTATTAAAATATTATTAAAAGTAAGAAAAGTTTTGAGAAAAAGAGAACACGTGAGAGGAAAAATGGAAAAAAATTTGGGAAAAAGAGAACATGTAGAGAAAAAGTAGGAAAAGATTTGAAAAAAAGAGAAAACAGGTGAGAGAAATAATGAAAAATAAAATAGCTCCCTTGAAAAGTGCTGCTACATTTAGCTTTTTTTTTAGTTCTTCCAATCAAATATCTATTTTACATTTTTTTTTGGCTAATCCAATGTAGAGGGTTTTTTAAACATTTGAAGAGCTATTTTAGATAAAAGTAACATTTGGCTCTTCCATTGGGAATGCTCGTATGCTTTTATTTGTATAATAATTTATTTTTATGGATAAAAGTTTAGTATCCTCGTGCAGTATGAGCTAAAAGTTTAGTTTTAAAAAAAAAAAATTATTTTATAACTAAATGCTCTATTGGGAATTTTCCTACTCTTTGTCAGCCTTAAGAAGGTTTCAACTCTCTAACAAAAATGTCACTCTTGGGAGTCCTTTGACGTGATCAATGTGAACTTGCTTGCAAGAAACAATGCAGTCATAAATTTGGGAGGGAGGGGGGGTTTTGATACGCCATCTTATTTGCATAGTAATTTCTGTAGTAATCAATTTTTGGCTAATACCATGAACACAAAATTCTGGCACAGTTGTTAGAATCATCGCCTCTTTAAAGTTACAATTGGATGATCTTCTACCCAACAACTACGATTTTTTTGAGTCACATTGTTACCTTTAAAATGCTTTTTATATCTTGCACAGCACTGAGAGGCAAGCTCAAAGTTGCAGGCTTGCTTACTTCTGGTCCTTCTGGACAGGATTTGTGAGCTAGAGGTTGGCAAAATCTAGCTGATAGATGTGTGTGCATGCGTGTGTACGTATCTATGTGTATAAAGTCAGTTACTTATTGCAACTTGTAAAACTCTCATACATGTAATTCTCTAAAAATCTGTTCATGGATTATGTATAAATGGTATTCATGGAAAATTTCAGTTTCCCTTCCCTTGAAAAGCCTTCAACTTGCAAAATTGGTAGTCCCTTGAAAATTATTGTCACATTTTTCATTGTTTCTTTCTTTTTATTACAAGTCCTTTGGTATTTGGCAGTTTCATGAATTACTCAAGTCTGGCATGAGATGTTAGTAGGGGAGAAAAACTTCACGATTCCTTTGACATTATTTTGAAGTTTATATATTTGTTAGTTTTCCTAATTTTTTTTATTTCTTTATTATGGTTTCTAATGTTTGTTTTGTATGCTTGACTAAAGGTTCAAGCAACTGTGACTGAAACTGACCAGCCAAAATGGTGGGAAAAGAATGCACCAAATATGGTTGACGTTCATTCTACACAAGAATTTTTGGGTGCCCTAGGTCATGCTGGAGATAGATTAGTTATTGTAGAATTTTACGGAACCTGGTGCGCTTCTTGCCGGGCATTATTCCCGAAGGTAAGTCCCGTTGTTAGTCTACTGTGTGCTCATTATATTAGTGCGTTCTTCCTTTTTGAGATTATCTCAAACCTTCACTGTTGACAAAAATATGCTACTATTGACATTCTAAGCATCATGCTTCCAACAACTTTTAAATAATTCCAGACTAATTTGCAGCTGGGTATGTGTTGATCTGCCTTGGGTTGTGGAACAAGGGGACTTAAAATTTTGCATTGCATTCTATGCCTTGTCAAAGTCAAGCTCAACCGGACATTGCATATTGGGCGTGAAACTAGCACTGAGGCCTTTTTTTTTTTAATTATCTTTTTAAAAATAATTCTTTTGTGAGGTTGCCATGTTGGAGACCAATGCTTGTGTTAGTGTGCTTGTCAGGTCTTGAAGGACCAAATGAATATAGCATATGTTTTCACTTCTTCTCTTTTTTTATTTGATAAGTAATAATCAAGTTTTATTAGCTTTTTTTTTTTTTTTTCTACACAATTATACTGAATCTAGCAAATCACAGGATCTCTGTGCATGTTAGAGTTGAATTGCTGGTGAACTACCAGCGATATATCTTAAAGTAATCTTGCCAAATATTTTATTACACTAATGATCGCATGAGGTATGTGATTTATCAGATTAGTCCAAACTGTAGTCACGGCATTGATATGCAAACTCACTCTTGGTAACCTGAACTGTATCGTTTGGAGTCTATGTAAATGAAAGAATTATGGTTGTGGTACTATCTGTGTAGAATTCTGAAAGTGTTAGTTGTCAGCAGCCTGTGTTTTTCTTGTTCTCTTTTTCTTTTTAGTATGATATTCCACCCTCCCGAATAGAAAAGTAAAAGGAAGCATCAATTATGAAATTTGTTATGTGTATTCAAATTTGGATGTCCATGGAAATTGGTGGTTTTTCATAGGTTTGAAATGCAACTGTTTTGTGTGTTTTGGTGTCCTTGAATGAATTAAGCAATTCAATTAGGATGGTGTCTAAGCGACTGCCTATTGTTCTCAAAAGTCTAAATGTATTAGGAATTAACTTTTGTGAACTTGGTATATGCATTGACATGGTGGATTAATTTGGTACACCCAAATGCCCTCAGTCCCTTGCAGAATAATATTGTGGGAGATACTTTTTCCTGAGATAAAACAGCTTTCAGGCATAATTATAGATAAACCTCACAAAGCATACTGAAGGGAGATGAGATTTTTGCCCCTGGTTCAGAGGAACCTTTAATAAAAAAAAGTTATTGTTCGAGGAAAATTTTAGATCTTCTTCCTTTTGAGACTTCAGAAAAATGTGGATAATAATTACTATTTCTAATGCTGTTTCTGGAAATACTTTTGGTGTTTTGAGATGTTTGTGTCCTGATATTGTTGTGTAATGGATCTGTCAGCTCCGCAGAACAGCTGAAGAGCACCCTGAAATTTTATTCCTGAAAGTCAATTTTGATGAGAATAAGCCGATGTGCAAAAGTATGAATGTGAAGGTGCTTCCTTATTTCCACTTCTATCGTGGAGCTGACGGACAACTGGAATCATTTTCTTGTTCACTTGCAAAGGTAAGTATTCTAACTTCAATTGCCGCTTGCTTTTATTGAAACCGGTGTCGAGCCCCATAAATAAAAATTCTCCAATGGATTATTGGGAGCATCCTGCAAGAACTACATGGAAATGGAAATTTCACATTTTCTTCTTGGGAAATAAAACATACTCTTGAAAGAAATTTATATTTTAGGACCCCATCATCGAATTAATATCATTCCAAGTTTCTAATGGGTAATGGCTGAAAGATGTAGATCCAATTTATAAAAATTATGAAAGATTAAGAGTATAGTATAAAGTGGTTGCATAACTATCTAGATAAATCATGAAATGGATGCTTTTCAGCATCTTTAGAATTGTATAGCATGAAAGCAATGCGATGATCAGTTATCTTTTATTAGTCATTATTAAGAACCCCTTGATCAGTGCCCAAATCTTTCATGTGGTAAATTCCCCTGATTCTCCAAAATCTATTTGCAGTTTCAGAAGATAAAGGATGCTATTGAAACACACAACACGGCCCGATGCAGCATTGGCCCGCCCAAGGGGGTTGGGGATCTTAAACTAGAACCCTCCGGCGCTCCAAAGGACAAACCAGCAGAATCAACATCAGTGTAAAGCTTCCTCAATTCAGACATTTTTTGTGTTAATTTCTATCGGTGGTGTATATGAGGCACACCAAATGAACCTCTTGGGTCAGCTATCTATCAACTCATATTCTGTATATTTGCGTTTTCCTTTGTACAAGAATACTATGCAGAAGTTGGTATCCTACCATATTCTTTCCCATTCATGATCTGGCCATTATTTATATATATGTAACTCTAAACTCGGTGAAAATGAAATTTGCAGGTTCTGAATTTATGCAAGTCATAGTTTTTCTTTACCACAGGATAACTCATATTCAAATCCTTTATAATGAGAATAATAAGCTGAAAATTTCTGTGTGGCACTTGGATCAACAATTGGTTTTGCAGCTTCTTGCCAAAGAGGTTGTGAATGTGATTAATGGAAAACGCTCGAGGTTCGAATCTCCTGACAACCTAGTATTCGGGCGAGGAACAGTTCTAGTGTTCAAGGTTTATTCGCACGATAATGTAGTATAACCTAATGATTAGTTGTACGTACGGAGCTTCTTCTTTTTTTTCTTTCTTTTTTTTTTTTTTTTTTGTTATGCAAAAAGAAGCATTATGGATGTAGACATGGACATAACACAAATTATTCATTTGATTGGGAACATATTCTACTCCGATAAAAAATAGTACAAACTATGAAGCCAAAACAAGGAATCTGATGAACTAAGAAAAAAAATATCAATGTCATCAATAGGAGAAAGAAAATGTCTTATAATGGACCTTTTTTTAATACCATCCATAGATTTTTTTTAAAAATGCATTGGGCATTACAATTGAAATTATTTCCCTGAGTGCATGTCCTTTTCACCTAAACAAAATCTTTAACATGTGCCTAAACCTTAAAATTTTAGAAAATCCAACAACCTTAACTCAAAAGTCTCACCTTAAATCGTGGACCCCGAAAACCTTGAAGCCCTAATTTCCAAATCCTAATAGCTCAATTGATGTGGACCACGCCTCATGAAGTGAAGGTCACTAATTCAAATCCTCCCTCCTCTTGTGGGGACGTGTTAAATATTTTATAATTGAACTTCTCATAGTTTTAGATTGATGTGGTCTATGAATGATTGGAGTGAAAATGTGCAAATGCAAAATATAGTTAGGGTCCGTTTTAGAATGCCTTTTTAAAAAAATAATCTGTGTTTTTAAACCAAATCGCAATTTTGGAGTGTTTGAGATTGCGATTTTAAAAACGCAAATTTTAAAATTGTGAAAAAATCTGCGATTTTTATAAGCTGACTAGAGGGTGCTTATTTGAAAAAGTGCGAATTTAAACTAAAATCACGATTTCACTTAAAATAATATTTGGTGCAATATTTACCTATTTGGCCATGAAACCGCTAATGTTATCCAAACACTTAATTGATAAAAAAAATATATCTTTTAACATGTTTTACCAAACACCTATGCAATTTTAAAAAATAAAAATTTTAAAAACGCAATTTTTAAAATCCCACTTCCAAACAGGCTCTTAATAAAAATACAAATTTCAAAACCGCAGTTAAATATTTAATAAAACTATTATTTGATCTTTAAAATCATGCAATTCTTTCACATTTTCAAACCCACTTTCAAATATAATTTTTTTTTTCCGTAATTTTTGTTCCCTTTGGACGGTTCGACCCAATAAACACACGGTCGTTGCGAAAAAGAGTCTGAAGCGAGGAACACCTCGATTTTTATGGACCTTCTTCAGTTGTTCTTTATATTCGTTTCTCGCTTCTGAAAAAAATCTGAGAGAGAGAGAGACAGAGAGACTGATAGAGAGATGAAGAAAACTCTGAAGCTGAAGTGAGTAGACATATGCCCGCATACCGCTCAAATCCGAGGTAAGGATTTCTGTCCAAAGATTTCATATTCATTGCTATGGCTTGAGCCCAAAAACTAGGCATATTGGTTTCTGTGTTGATCATACTATTCGAATCTTATCAAACTGGGCACAAGCCATTTGCCAAAGCTCAAAAACCCGTCTATTCTCAATTGGGTTTCTTCCAATTTTGCTGAAAACCACCCCATATCATCAAAATCCTCATTTTGGCCATTCCATGTACAAGACCCAGAATTTGCCCTTGTTTTAATGTGTTTTTAGTTATAAAAAAGAACAAGTGTGAATGCCAATTTGCAGTAGAGCAAGAGAACCCAGCAAATCTAGTGGAAATGGCAAGCTATCTGTGGAGGAAATACGCAGACTATGTGTACACAAAGTGGGAAAGGACGATACTTTGGGACATGATTGATCCGTACAGGCGACCCAAATCGTTTAAACCTCTGGTCACAATCTATATTGCTGCTTTCTATACTGGGGTCATTGGTTCTGCTATCACCGAGCAACTCTACAAGGTAAACCATTCACTGCTGGAAACACTTTGCCAGGTCTCTTTTTTCATTGTTCAATTATGTCATATATATTTGAGTTGTTAGACCAAAGACTTTTCCTTAGTATTCTTTTTTTGATGAGTAAAATTTTGTTATGCTGTTTCTTTGTAATGCAGCCTAATGAAATGTGTGTGCGTGCGGCTGTGTTTGTGTGTCTAAATTTGGTGGGAAAGAAATTGAATTTTCGTATCAAATAGTGCACATCAAGTAGAAATTGATAATTAGAGGAATCAGGGAGGTAGAAATCTTATTCAATTTGGCCAGTTTGAAAATAGAGTATGGGAATCTGATTGGGTGCTTAGAGTTCAAACAAATGCTTGAAAAGAATATACGGCTGCTTGTTTCTTTTTGACATATTGAAACCTACTATGAACTTATAGAGCTCAGTTCAAACAAGATGTTGCTTGTGTTTTATATTGCATTTGATGTGGAGCTTAGAGGGATGGCTTTGTTGTTGCTATTTGTGGCTCATCATCCTTTTTCACAAATCTCATCATGATTAATAATTGAGGTCTAGATGGCTTATTAAGTGAGTTTCAGATTGAGTTTCATGGAATTAATGGGATCCTCTCCAAATGGAGAAGAACCATTTCATGATCCATATTAGATTTTACAGCATCTAACGGTGTACGTGGTGCCACATCAAAATTTTCTAGGATCTATTTTAAGAAGTGTGCCTTGTGGCATCGTGCAGGAGAAGTATTGGGAAGATCATCCTGGGGAAGCTGTCCCTCTAATGACGCCAAAGTTCTATGGTGGACCTTGGAAGATATTGAAGGGCGAGGCCATTAAACCCAATCAGTGAAAGGCACAACTGCAGTTGGGGAACAGTGTCAGAGTTGCTGCCAATTTTGCTTTTTTATTTTATTGTACAAATGATAAGGTTTGATGGGTGTATAAGAATTTGCTGTTGCTTGAGAAAAAAATTGAAGAAAATCCTAAATGTGATGATGCTTTTTATTGAGAAACTATTATGTTGGGAGTTTCTACCATTTCACTTTGCTCCCGACTGGTATAGTTATTTGTGATTTATATTAAACCCCAAAATTGCCTTTCCTTCTTCTTCAAGATTGATCCATGAAAGGTAGGTTTTCTTTTGGTTTATTCACCTTTTCTGTAATTGCATTTGATGCTCACCCTTTCTTTGAAAATTGTTATCAATCACCAACATCTAAGAGTAGCTGCCTGCAGCCAAGGAACTATCCATAATGGTTTCTAATATATGAACAGCCGTGGAGATTTTGAGTGCAGCTCTTACCTATTCTTATGTACTTTCCTTCCCGAGCTGCATACTGATGCATTTTTTTTTTTGCAATTTTTACCATGTCAAGTGACGAAAATTATGTGTATTAATGTGCTTGATTGCAATAGACAGTTTCTACTATTAAGTCTTAACACAAAGATCTCGATGCCTGAATGTGATATGTCAGAAAGTTAATTATATGTTGGCTAGATGGATTGTCTACATTGAGTGAGTGGATCATAAAGATGTTGACAAGTTTTAAGTTGGATTATTTATTAGGTAAGACTAAGATTTATAAGTGATTCTAAAGAGTTTCAATATTAGTCTTTTTGGACTGATAATACAAACATTGTTAGGGACTCAAAATGTACTAGTAAAACACATTAATATTAAAATTAATGGTAACTTGATAGTGTTAAAGTCATGTTCTTACATTATTTGTTTGTGTTGGCAAAAAGGTCATTCAGTGAATTCACACACATTGTCCTCAATATCCACCATACCATCAACTAAGATCTTCAACTCGGTCAAAAAAGACTCGATCAATCATCAGCCCAACACCTAATAGTTTTGAGCGTTTTGTGTTAATATTTTTGTTTTGAGAAACATAAAACAAAAATTTTTACAAACATATTCTGTTAATGTGTTTTGGGGTTTTTTTATTTATTTTTTATTTGTAAAATGTTATGCAGTGACATGAAAGTAAAAATTGTTTTTGTGTTTTTATGAGCGTTTTGTGTTTAAATTGTTTGCTTTGAGGGAGAAAAAAAAAAGGGAACAAATTTTAACAAACTGAACCTAATTTTCTGGTGCAGAATTAGCCTTAAGACTTTACCAAAAATGGTTTGCACCAGCCTTTTGTTGCTCAAAATTAGAACTCCCTGGTGCAGAATTAGCCATTAGAGTTTACCCAAAATGGTTTGCTCAAAATTAGAACTCCCTGGTGCCCGTACACATGTTCTTCAATCTTCACTCCCCTTCCCTTTAGCATTGCCTCTCTCTCTCTCTCTGTGCAGAATTAGAACTGCAGGAAAATGACAACGTATGGAACAATCCCATCAGAGGCACCAACATCATCAAACCTACAGTATGTTTCACTTGCAAAAGAAAGGATCAAAGGGGGGCTCGCGACACGAAGACCATGGAAGGAGATGATTCAACCTCATGCTCTCAACCTTCCCACCACCTTCAACCAATGTTTCCAAAGACTCACGATAAACGTTGCATTGTTTCGCATGAACTATGCCATTGTTGTCTTGTTCATTCTCTTCCTTAGCCTGCTCTGGCACCCTATCTCATTGATCGTCTTCATCATCATGATGTTTGCATGGCTGTTCCTCTACTTTCTACGTGACGACCCGTTGATGGTTTCGGGCACTATGATCGACGATCAAACGGTGATGGCGGCGTTGTCGGTGGTCACGGTCATTGCGCTTTTTCTTACCAATGCCAAGACTAATATCATAGTGGCTCTCGCCATTGGTGTTGTGGCCGTGGTGGTTCATGGAGCATTGAGGCAGACAGATGATGATGATGATGATGATGATAATCAGTTCTTTGTTGATGAAGAAGGCCTTAAATCGGCTGGTGGAGATAATGCCAAAATGCCTCTCAAAAATGCTGCCTCCTCTTCTTATTCCTTGTCTTGATGCTTTGTCATGTGTCTTGATGATGCTCATGTTCCAATCAATTTTACAAAAAACCCAAGAATCTTTAAGGGTTTTTATTAATGCTTTGTCATGTTGATTGTTGATGATGCTGATGTTCCAACCAATTTCACAAAAACCCAAGAATCTTTTAGGGTTTTTTAAATTCAATTTATGATTGATCATTGTGTTGTCAAGTATAATTATCCTCCAAAATGGAGACTTCCCTTAGCTTCTTCTTTTTCTTTTATAATTTTTTTTGCTCGCCTTAGCCTCTACCCATTGCAAGCCTTCCCAAAACAAATAAGAAACGATGTCAAGGAGAATTGATTAGATCTCATGAGGACAAACTTTTCTTCAACCCAATTTATTAAATTGACATCTGTTTTTAGAGCTCGCGATTCTTAATGCATGTGAGAATCACTTGCTCTATTAATCTTATTAAAAAATAAAAATGTGTGTAAGAATTATATCATCTAAAAATTATGTCAGATTAATAAATTAAATATGAAATTTCTTTCAATTCAGTTCGAAGAAAAACTGTCCATTTTATAAGACACACCAAGGGTTAATGCGATTTTTGTATATGTTATATTACCATCCTTGTTATCATTTGTATAGATTTTCATATATTATAGTCCAACCACGTTAATTCTTGGTATTATTCTCTTTCATCTCAACTTCTCTAACATCACAAGAGCAATTATCAATTATTTTCAAACAACTCTCTCTCTCTCTCTCTCCTTCTAGATTATGTTGAAATGGGAATAAAATCAAAGGTAATTGACAAAGACCATGTGTTTGGACTTGGAATGAGTTAGCCAGTCACCTTACAAAGAAAAGCATAAAAGAATTACACGCCACAAAAACTTCTTTAATAAATCAAAAACACAGAGATAGAGAGACAGAGACAGAGATCAGAGAAGAAAACAGTCGTATGAATTCTTAGATCATATTCAAAGTTCAACGTTCAAATTAAAGTGGGTCCTTTCCAGCAATGGGCCCCATTACACATACAATAACAACCCTCAAAGTCCAAGCTAAAATTTTGGCTGTTTGTCTATCTATCTATATATATATACATATATTCAGATATCAGAGAGACCCAAACAGAGCATAAGAAAATTTCTGGTTCTGCTCTCTCTGGATTTTGGAGGAGGACAAATGCATTCTTCAGCAGAAGTAACCCAATTTGTGTACTAGAATGCATCTGTTCTCCCTCAAACTTCAAAGACAGGAGAAGGATGTCATCAAAGGTTGAGCAAACACAACAACCATCGCCAACATGTTGCATGGTTGGATGTCACATGTATGTAGGATTCATCTTCTTCCTTGTTCCTTCAGTTTATAGTTTAGGAATCATAAGGAATTCCTTTTATATTCTTGCACATGTTCAGGGCTGTTAGAATATATAAGATATGTTAATTTTTTATAGGTATTTACCATATATAGTTGTCGGTATATAATATATGAGAGATTTGATTTACTTTTCTTAGCTCACCTCACCTACCATGTGTTTCCTATAAATAGAACCCTCTATAGCACAATTACATGCAAGTTAACATAGTCAAAATGTAGTCCTATGGGCATTAGAACTATGGCTGTTGATGTTTAAGATCGAACCATCTTTAATCTCTTATGATCTTATTTCTCTCTCTCTCTCTTCGCTTTTGTTTCTCATATAATTTATTTTATTTTATTTAATATTTTGACATGATATCTAACCTACTTTTTTGTGAACTTTTCTAGTGTTGGAAAACTGACGCCAGTGGCCCAGTTCTATGACTCCTGATCCACACTATGCTGAAAAAACGACGAAGCAATTCCAATGTTACATGTGCCGCCTTCCACTTTTCACACGTCTTCGTCTCTAGCCCTTATGAGAAAACAATCTTAGAAACAGCCGATCCGTTGAACCGAAAAACAAAAAAGGTTTCTCATGGCATGCCATCGCATGTGTTCTCACGCGGCACTTAAAGTTTTGGTCGCCCGGCCAACACGCCGCCAACAAATCCACCAAAATCCGACCCGCCAACACACATATTACTCCTGCACATGTCGCATATGTAATGCACGCACCAGTAGTCAAACGCTGCAGTGCCAAAACTGTGTTAACTTTTGTTAGTTTTTGATTGGATTTTTTTGAAAAGAAATTCTTTTTAGTAGACCACGAAAAGTTCCAAGGAAGTTTCTTTGACAAATTCTCCAACACCATAAGTAAAATAATTGGAGAGTCAATTTGACTGTTATTACTTTGACTCGTATCACCCAAGGCATGAGATGTTCCACGTGCTTCTTGGCATCATTAATTTTGAAGGAACTTTCTGGTCTTGGTCATTAATTTTGCCAGGTGTCAGTTTTCAAGTCGTTAGCTTCAACATGATTTGCTGCAAAGTTGTAAATCCTGCTTGCATATGCCAGGAAAATTAATGTGCTTGATGAATCAGCCACCACAGCTATGCTTCTAAAATGGCTTATTACAAGGTTTCCAACCATTCCTTTTGATCATAATGGAAGCTCACTGATAAAACACATATCTCTTCTGCTTGTGTGCTAACATCACTCTCTGAAACTAATAATTGACACATTAATATATTGAGCTAAATTCTGAAACTATCCCAAAGGTTGAGAGAATGTTCAAATTAATTAACTTTTCAATGAAAAAATGAGCTAATTCAAATGGGTTGATGCTGAAATGTGGCATGGGCATACAGAATCTTAAGGAGACTTAGATGCTCACACTCTTGAGTAACATATTCTCCATTTGGGTAAGCTATAAATGGTTTCTAACTCACTGCTATAGGCCTCTCAACTTGGTTAATTAAGGTTTGCTCATGGGGGTTGAGGTAGGTTCTGATACATGGTTTGTTACAATAATAGAGATTTGAATGCCATAGGGGACCAACTTATTAAGGAGAACTTGAGAGAATTTCTGCTAACTTAATCTTCTTAGCCATATCATTATTAGTATATTAGATGTTTATCTATTTAGTAGTTTGATACAAATAAAGTTTATCCTGTTTCGGGCGTTGAGGGGATTCTAATAGACGTTCATAAGAGGTCTAGGTTCCTTCTAAGAACCTACCTAAATTATCATGTTAATCCTTTTTAGGGTGTTTTTAACATTGCGAGTTTATAAACAAAAAGTGTGATTTTAAACTAAATCGCAAAAAAATGGATTGTTTGAAATTACGTTTTTAAAAAATTGCGATTTGAAAACGCTTAAAATATGTGTTTTCAAATCGCAGGGAATGGGGTGCTTTGTTGAAAACGCACAATTTTAAAGGCTAAATTGCGATTTTAAAGGTCAAATCGCGATTTTGCCAAACGTTTAAAAATCACGTTTTAAAATCACATTTTTTTAAATCGCAAACTCAAACAAACCCTTACTTTCCGTCAAGGTCTCCCATATAAGCTGCGACCCACAAATTTTTAGAATCTCTCATTGTTTATATATGTACACGCAGCATTGGTAGATTTCCTTCACCACACATAATTGATTTTAAAAGGAAATCTTATCATCCTACCAAACTTTGAATGGAGGGTTAAGATGAGTCTTAGATGAGTTTAAGCAGCAAATTGAAAATATAACAAAGATTATAATCTCTGTTTCTTGTATCAATTTATAACAGAGCCACTTTAACTTTGACATGATCCAAATCCACCATATAAAAGCAACTTTACTTATCTCTTCTTTTTTTTCTTTTTTCTTTTTTTGTGTGTCTAAAATGCATGATTGTTCATTGACTTCAACATGAATTGACAACAAAAAAAAGGACGCTACATACTATATAAGTAGATAGATAAAAGAGCAAGTGGTCGACAACTAGTTTTATAGTACTTTTTGTCGTATACTTGAGCTATGACAATAGATCTTGACATTAATCGTGGTTCAACAAAAGTGTTTTAATTTTTAAAGATGTTGGAATATTGGAACTCCACCTCATGAAGCTCCACCAGCCACCAATCAAAAGTGCAACTGGCATGTACCAACCCATCCCCATCGGCATCGGGATCCCCTGCAATTGATTTTTCGGATTAGCGTTGAGAGAGCTTTGAGCAAGCCTTATCGGAATCCTCTCTTATTAAGAATTTGGATAAGTTCAATTCAATCAATGAATTGCAACCAATCCACGTGAGCGGACCAACAAAATTAAATGCCTCCAATTTTCCTTCGACAACCATGTTTGGAGCAAAAAATCTAGTTCTTATTATGAGTCTAGCACTTAAAGTTATCAAAACATTTGCTCAAACAGGTAGGCCTCGTCGGGACCAACAAAACCTAATGCTGACAATTCCTTCAACATCTGTCCTCGGGGTGGGGAATCATGGTCCTGTGCTAGGTATGTTTTTTTTTTTTTTTTTTTTCTTTTTTCTGAGCACTGTGCTAGGTATGTAGTATCAGAAACTTTGACAGAAAGTGTTGGCGGCACAAGCTGCTCAACATGCTTCATATGCAACATTAACAGCAAGCCATTACAAAGTTTGTGAGCTTGTTGTTCATGTGCAAACTGCATAAATCAGATTGCCCACAAGGAGATAAAACACATCAACCATCAAATATGTAATGAATCTTTTATACAAATTGATAAATGTGATGTTGATTGATTGATCCCAAAGAAGATTGATTGATCATACACATATTGTACCTCATCTCATACATTTTTATCTTCCAAGTGTAAATGATATCAAAACTGATGGTAGTGAACCTCGAGGGTAATTTTCTGTACTTTATCTAAAAAATAAATAAAAAATATTAACAAAAAAACACCCTTTAAAACGTTGTGCTAATTGTCACTTGAATGACTCACTTAAAAACTTCAACTTTGAAATAAGACCTCATCTAGAGACCTTTTCTTTTCTTTTTTTTAATAGATAAGATAAGATTGTATTAACTATTAAAAGTAAAGATAGAAATCCCCTTTTCTCCTTTCCTTTCCCTTCTATTTGCTTAGAATTTTTTATTTTATTTTTTTTAAGTTAGAAAAAAAAGAAAAAAAAAAAAAAAACACACACACAAAATAAGGATCTTACAAAAAAACACAAGCCCATTAATGTACGGATAAAAAATGTCTATTATTAGACTACCCGAATAATATATAAATTTGAATAGCCAAAGTGCCAAACAGCCTAAAATGCAAAACCTGGTGGCAATTCTCTTAGACTATTTGTGAATTATTTGAATAATAGCCTAATGACTTGAATCTCAATCAATTGATGCACACCCAAGGGAAGAGTGGAAATGGGCCAAAATGCAGAGTCAAACATGTTTGCAAATTCGCATAGCATAGCTGTCTTCTTCCTGTTAATCTAAAAGTCCAAAGTCCAAAAGAAAAAAGAACCATTGAATCTAAATGCTTCATGGAAAAAAGATTCGAAACCCTGTGATTATATTAATATTAAAATTACAAATTGCAAAAGGGTAAAACAGAGACATATCATATCCTCCACCATCCATCCATGCATCAAATTCAAATCTTTCATGAACCAAATCAATCCCCAAATGAAAGGCCATTTTTATAATAACCATTCATTCTAAGCCGATCTACAATGGAAGACCTTAAACTCACACTTAGGTGAAATCGCCTGCAACAGCAGCCGCGCCGTCTGCTCCTGCTTCACCACAGCTTCCTCCTTCTCCACCAACACCGCCCCAACAATCCTCTCATACCCACCGCCGTCTCCGTTTGCTACATATGCCACCAGCGCCGCCTGCACCGGTCCCATGCTCGGGTTAAACGCCGCAGACTCCATATACGACCCTGTATACACCTTCCCTTCACAGTCCACGAGCGCCACGCCGGACGGGCACCCGCTGTACGGCGCGTGGGAGCGGTTCGCAGCCTCCAAAGCCGCGTATCGCAATTCACCGCCAACCGCACAAACCCCATTGCATAATTTTATCTGGGTATCGCTCAAAAATGACAATTTATTATGGTGTGGCTCCAGGAGCAAAGGTACGTCCTCCGGCAGCAAGTCATGGGGTCCGAACCGGTGGGAGAGAAAGTTTGACAAGGGCGTATATGGGTCGGAGCTGGAGGTTATGAGGAGGTTGATGTCAGGGGCGTCGCGGACCTCCTGGAGGAACTGGCGGCAGTGGCCGCAGGGGGCGGAGGAAACGGCGAGGTAGTGGAGGCGGGGCTCGGCATTGAGATAGAGAGTGGTGAGGAGGAACTGCTCGGCGTGGACGGAATGGTGGAGGGGGAGGTTGGGGAACTCGAGGTTGACGCCGAGGAAGACGCGGCCGGAGGAGCCGAGCCCCACGGCGCCGACGTGGTAGCGGGAGATGGGCGGGCGGGCGAGGCTCTTGGCGGAGGGGACGAGCGTGGGGAGGAGCTGGGGGACCGTGAGGTTGGAATCTTGGGCCATGGATTCGGCTTCTGAGGCTGGGATTACGAATCTGGGTTTGTCCATTTTCGTTGGGGCTGGGGATTCTTTGCCTTGGGATTGGGATTGAGGGGGTTGAGGGTGAGACAGAGCTCTTCCTGGAAACGAGGAGAGAAGAGGAGGGAGGGAGGGAGGGGGAAGACAGTGGGGGTTGCGGGGGGTGATTTATAGCGGTTGGCTTTGTTCTCAAACATCAGGAATAATAAAATGGGGAATCCTCTTTTGTTATTATGCCGGTCTTTTCTTTTTCTTTTTTCTTTAATGAATAAAAAATTTATTAAAGATTTTTCCTTTCTTTTTTTTTGCTTTTCTCTTTTCAAAATAAAAATATTAAAAAACAACTTATAACATAAAATATTCATAAAACACTCCAAAATACTTTCATTTTTCAAACAAAAAATACCAACAAACCAGCTTATCACAGAACCAAGTTGTGGCCCATCTTGATTTTGTCTCAAACTAGGCACAAAAAAAAAAAAAAACCATGACCCCATGGTTTTTTTTTTTTTTGCCACGAAGTGGGAGATGGATTCGAACTAGTAACCTCCAGTTCATTAAGCGTGGTCCCAACTGATTGAGTTACCTCTTGGAAATATAACCCTATGATTTTATTTGTGCTTGAAAGACTTCAAAATGCCACCCACTATCCATTTAAGTTATGCATAGTTATTTGGAGGGTAAATATATGGGAAAGTTATAATATGATGGGTCAATTCTTTAGAATTTACATAATTTCAAAATCTATGGGTTTAAATTGTTGAATTGGAATAATGTTTAGCATATACTTCAATTCTTTCCACATGTTTATATTAAGTATTTATTCTTGTTATTTATGTAGCAACACTTTTGTGACCGGTCAAACTAAAAGCGTATGCTAAACATTAGTTTAATTCAACAATTTAAACCCATAGATTTTGAAATTATGTAAATTCTAAAGAATGGACTCATCATATTTTACTCCGACTCAAAACACCTATTCAACCAGTTGGGTCCCAAAAACGCTCTTATAATTAGAGACTACCTTACTATAATCGGACAATCTTATTGCACGAGATTTTCATTTTATATATTAACATATTATAACAGGATTCATCTCCCTTGTCCATTTCCTATGCATGTAAATTATTGGTAAGCTACAAAGGTCAAGTCAGTTTCAATGCCAGATGCAACCAAACAAGAGTGACCATAAGCGATTTCTCTATAATAATTTGTATCATCATTGCACGACTTTCCTTTTCTGATTGTGGTGCAATTATTTGTCTAATGAAAATTGAATTAGTTTATTGGATTTTTTTTATATTCAAATTTGTTCTGTGATGTTTGAGACCAAAGTATCAACTTATTATTGATAACTCTTCTTCTTCTTTTTTTTTTTTTCTAGAACTTTGTAGTTTTAAATGGTGAGTTTAAGAATTCAGTATGTTCTTTTAAATTACAGGCAATAGTATATATATATATATATTTCTAATAATGTGGCCTATGAGATACTTGACAGCTGAAAATGTCAATGCCTTTGATATTGGCAAGATGTTCTTCTTTCAAGAAAAGTCTAGACAAAGTTTTAACCCCACTGATAAAGAGAAAAGGGACAGAGTTACCATAAGGGTTGCCATTCAGAAGGAGTGGAGATGTATTGGGAGATCCAACCAACAATGGAAGAGTGAAAACCAAGTTTTTCAAGAATATGAAGGATGGAGAGTTTTCTATTTTATCAAAGGCTTTTTCATATCAAGTGTAATGCATACTAAATCTACCTTTCATCTTTAAAGGGCCATTGTCACCTTGAGCTTGTTGGATAGGGAATAGGATCATGTACACCGGTGTAATGTAGCATCATGCACACCATCATGTACATCAGAAATGATTATTGTCTGTTGCGTAGTTAGAACACGTTTAGGATTACGTTTGAGAAATAAAGTTTTTAAATCAAAAATAGTTTTTTTGAAAAAACTTAAAAATTAAGTCTTTGCCAAAAGTGTGTTTGGGTCATTTTTAGACTATTTGAATCCTTAAAAGTGTTTTTTACCAAATGAGTATTTTTTTCTTCAAACTGACTTTTTTAGTGTTAAAAGCATTTTTAAGCTTCTAAAACGCAATCTCAAACATGCCCTTAGTTGATTTTGTTTTTGTTTTAAATTTAAAGGGCAAGAAGTAAGTAGCACATGCCGGCTGAGAATTGCTCTTGAGAGGCTTAGATGAGGAAACTGCAGGCACTCATTCAAAATCAATTGAGTCATAGCTTAATCCAGTCTCACTAAAATATTAGTAGTTTTCAAAGCGGCTAATACTAATCATGCTTATGTGAGTGATTCTACATTACAGATAATTGAACCCATATCCTAATACGTGCCAAACTTCATGTGAATCTCCTTAAAACCACTGAATCACCGTCATTGGTTGCAATTGGTTTTCTTTAAATTGCATCCACACGCCTCTTAAATGTCCGTAAGCATTTATATAAAGGAAGAGGTGTTAGCAAGTTGCACTTTAGTAAAGCAATGATAAAGATATTTTTAGGCTACTTTTTATAGATAGGCTAAGTGTTCTTTTGGGTCTCTTTCTGTGGCAGGTTTAACATTACTTTTTAAATGGATCCGTGAAAGAAATGGGAAACAGAAGTTCCACCCCACCCTCATGCAACCTAACCCAGAACATATGCCTCTGCCAGCCAGTCATTGCATTGGCTTCACATTCACAAGCTTGGAATTTTATATGTAGTCGCTGCAAGCTTGCAGCTGTCATTTGCACCCATTCATTATTCTGTTAAATATTGTATCATACTCCTTCTCATCACTCACACACTTTCTTTGTCACTAGATATGAAACTTCCTTGTCCACCCTACTCCATGGTGATGGTGGCCCCTCACTTTACCTACCCATCTATGACAATTCACTTTAGTTGCATGGAGAGGAATGGATTTGGATCTTCCTAATTTACACTTTTATTACTAAAAATTTGGATACTAAATGTGAAAAAAAGTCTTTATGGAGTTTACTTGTCCGAGTAGGCGGTTGTCTAACACTTGCTCGGACAGATGAATTCTATAAGAACTCTCTCACATTTAGAGTATGTTTGGGATTGTGTTTGAAAAATAGAGTTTTTAAGTCAAATAGCGTTTTTTGGCAAAAGCTTAATGTTTTGACAATTTTTTGACCCTTAAAAGCGCTTTTAATTTTTTTTAATAAACGGATACTTTTTTCTTTAAATAGACTTTTTGAGTGTTAAACACATTTTTATGCCCATCAAACGCATACTTAAACATGTCCTTATTGTCTGAATCATCAAAATTTCTAAAAATCTCTATCCGAGAGAAATCCCCTGCAATGTGTCGTGTAAGGGGTTGTTTGAACCTCACTTGCTTAGGCAAGTACAATGAGAAGCCTTATTGCACTAAATCCTTGCATTTTGTCTATTATAAATTATTGTTTCCAAAAAAAATAAAATAAAACAAAACAAAAAGTAAAAGAAAAACCTTGATTTATTGCGTATATAATTTATTGTGTGTATTTATTATTATTATTATTTTGAAAGAATTCCAATCTCATTGAAGAAGAATCACGAGCATAACGCCTTTACATCACAAAACAAAAAGCTCTGAAAAATCATAGCTGAAGCTACGAGGTTACAAATCATAGATGCTTACATAAAAATCAAACATTCAAGATCTATCTATGACTACGAGGTTACAAATCATAGATGCTTACATAAAAATCAAACATTCAAGATCTATTTATGACATCAATATCCGTTAACCTATGACTAATTTTCAGTTGTAATACCAGATCTATTATAAAAAGACTCAACTCAATGCATAGGTAGCTCATCTTCCTCGCTATGAAAACATATAACATCCACAACTCAAAGGTCTAGATAATCTTTATTCAAACAAAAATATTGACAAAAAAAAAAAAAAAAAAAGAAGAAGAAGAAAACCCAGCCCCAACAGAAAAACAGCCATAAAAGCAAATATCTGCTCCTGAGAAGACTAGATCTACTCCTTATCGACCCAAAACGGTCGGAAAACTACATCATTTTCCTCGTAGATCGCTCACGAGAGCAAATCTAAAGAGAAAAGTATTATTCAAAATAATAATAGTGAGTAATTAATACAATAAATTAAAGAGAAAAGTTAGAGTTTTTCTTTCTAAATTAATAAGGGGGGAAATGGTTATAAAATAAGGTATTTCTCACTCGTTATCATATGATGAAAGAAATAATAAGAAACTAATTAAAAATATCTCCAAACACAAGATAATATAAGCAATTCACTTAGCTAAACAACGTGTTCTAAAATTAGCACCACGTGAAATTTTCATAGCCCGCCAACTTTGAAAAGAAAGCATATGCAAAATCAATACTAGTAAAATTCCAATCCATGAACAAGTTGGGACTATTGATAAAGATGGTTGCACCCATTAGTCCTGAGCAGCCAAACAATGCAACATGTTACATGAGTTTAATTTGGTGAAAGAAGCAAGAGTAAAGAGGTGTTTGGCGGCAGGTTTAATGATATTCCTATATAAGAATCACTAAGATTTGAATAATTCATCTTGACCTTCCATATATTGGGCCGAGTCAGATCAATGGTGCACCTCCCACTAAGGTGAAATTCTCCACTTTCATATATTTGGTCATTTTTAATGTTGATCAACGCTTTTTATCCAATTTTTTTTTGCTTTTTTACTTTAAAAAATATATTAATAAATATTTCAATTCTAAATTATTAAAAAATTGACAATAACGAAAATATCCTTAATAAAATAAATTTTTTTAAAAACTAATATAAAATAAATAAAAAATAAAAAATTAGGGTGTGAAAATTAAAAAAAAAAAAAAATCGGATATTTTTTTCTTAAAGAATAAATGTTTTTTTTTTATTTTTATTTTTTTTATTGGGTTATTTGTTGTCTTGTTGAAAAAAAAAATTAATGTCATTTTTCTCTTTTTGCTAGTCTTGGAGAGAGTCATTGTCAATTGGATAATAATTTAAGGGGAATATGTGAATTTTTTCCTAATTTTTATTACAATTATCTTACAAACTAATGAATGATATTGTTTAAAAGAGGTATCTCAATTAGCGGGAAACCATGTGTCATGAAACAGAGATCACTAGTTCGAATTCTTTTTTCTCATTTTCCTCATCTTGTGCATACATGTCACAATAATAATAATAATAATAATAATAATAACCTATGATATTTACCAACGAACTGAGGTGCATGACATGTAATTTGTGTTTATTCTTCTTCTTCTTATTATTATTATTATTATAATAAAGAAATTTGGGGTTAGGCGTTTGACTTGGCATGTTTAGTGGAAGATTGAGCACGAAATATATAGATAATAGAATAGACAAATTTGAAATGGTCATATCTCACAGTGCCGTGTACCGCGGTAAAACCCTTCCGTTACGTCTACGAAGGAAAAACCATGGAAATTAAAGCATATCCCAAAACCTAAGAATCATCATATTCTATTTGTTTTTCTAAACACTTTTCAGAGTTTTGACTTTTTGTAGTGCAAGAAAGCTTCAGAATCAAACTCTTTAGAAACCCAATTGGACAGCCAAAGTTCTTTACGATCGGTTTGGGATTGCGTTAGAAAGATTAAAAAGTATTTTCAGTACGTAAAAAGTTATGCTAAACAAAAGCTGACTTGTTTAGTAAAAAAATTTCAAAATAACTTATTTAACTTTTTTACCCTAAAAACAACAAAAACGCATTTTTAACAAAAGCTTAAAAATAAAGTTCTTGCCAAAAAGTGTTTTTTCACTTAAAAGCTCTATTTGTCAAACATGATCCCAAACATGTTCTTAATCTATTTACCTACATGTATCATAAGTGTTAATATATATATATATATATATGGGAATGTTATGATTCTTCTAGCGTCTCTAGTCTAGGTGGATATTATTATTATTATTTAAAAAAAAAAGTGATATTTATTTCTCTTACCAATTTTTTAGAAAATATTAAAATAATATTCACCTGAAACCATAAAAACAGCAGGAGAATGGTAACATTTTCCATATATATATATTTTCAAATTAACCATGAGAAAAATATAAAAAAGCTCCACAAATTAACAACCGTTTGCGATAAAGCTCTATAGTGTTCAAAAGGTACTAAAGTAACCCATTAAACTACCAAAATGTATAAAAAATGCCACTTATTTTTTATATTCCTATTATACCCCTATTCTTTTAACAAATAAAATAATAAAATAATTGTAAAAAAAAAAACAAACAATTTTTTAAAAATGCAAAAAAACTAATGGGCGAATAAATACAAAAAAATGTTTTTTGGAATAAATAAATAATTAGTCACTGTAGTTAGCTTAAATTACAAATTGTTTCATGTCGTATGAAAGTAAAATCAAAGGTTCTTAAGATATTAAAAAAAAAAACAATTTAGTCCATGAACTCAAATTCCGTTAAAAATTTGTTTTTATTTGCCCATTGGTTTTTAAAAAAAAATTGTATTTTAAAAAAATTGTTCTGTTTTTTTCTTACAATTATTTTATTTTTTAAAAGAATAGGGTATTATTGAAATGAAAAAAAAAAAAAAAAATTTAAAAAGTGGCATTTTTGATGCATTTTGGACTACTTTAATACATTTTAAATATTGTTGAGCTCTATCGCAAAGGACTATTTATTTGTGAGGGTTTTCTATATTTTTTCCATTAACCATTGAATCATGGGTTTTAATTTTATAGACAATGTGGTGGACTCGAACTCTAATGCCTTGCAATTGTGGTTAGTTTAGCCATTGGGCTTAAAGTTAGTCAACATTATTCTAGAAGGTGACTCATTGGCCATTGTGCTCGCTCTCCAACACAATAATCTTATTATACATAATAGAAGATGATATCATCTTTATTTTTCAAAGATATTGGGCTTCCTAGCTCAGCTTCATAGTTCATCCCCAAGCTCACGTGAGCCTAATTTTTGCATTCATGGTTTAATAAAATGGACCGCTTTATATTTTAAAAACATTTTATCTTTTTTTTTTATTTTTTTTTATTTTTTTTTTGTTAGGACTTTTTTTTATAGTAATTTTACGACTTCTTATCATATATCTTAAAGAATGAGATGACTTTTATAATTATAATTTGATTAAAATTTAATAGTGATTAATTATATGCTTAATGGTAATTTTAAGAGACGTTATGTTTTGAATAACACAAGAACAACTTTTAACATTACTCGACATTTTCTAAATAGTGGAAATGACCTCTTTCTAAACTTATATTTAAATAATTAAATTTATTATTTAATTATTTTGTCTTTTTTTGGAGAAAAAAAAAGGAGATGATGTGGGGTAATGATAAACAGCATGCTGGGCGTGCAAGAACGCCCAGCTAATTTTATTTTTTTATTTTTTTATTTTTATAATTAAAATATTAAAAAAAAAAATTTTTTGGCTAGGCGTGCATGACTGTTCATGTACGCCCAACGTGCTGTGAATCATTATTCAATGATGTGACATCTTGCCACATAGACTTTTATGGGCAAAATATGGAGTTTTTATTAGATTTTAGTATGACTAATGTTAGGTACCATCTTTTTATCCTCTTAAAATTCTCCTAAAGTTGTTGTGACTTTTAAAATTACCATTAAATTTTAAATGAATCATACTTGAATTTTGATCCAATGATGATTTTAAAAGCCACATCAGCTTTAGGAGGATTTTAGGAGGATAAAAAGATGGTACCTAGCATTACTGTTCTAGCATATCTAAGTTTTTTTTTTTACAAGGTATTCTAAAGAAGAGAGAATTCAAATTCAAATTTCAAATTTCAATCCTCTTTTTCATGTGATTGTTTATCTGCCACATCAATAAAAATGGGTCAAATGTGGGCATTATATTAGAGTAATACTAGGGACCATCTTTTTATTTCCCGAGCTGATATGGCTTTTAAAATCACCATTAAATTTTAAATGAATTATACTTAATATTGATTCAATGATAATTTTAAAAGTCACATCAACTTTATAAGGTTAAAAAAATAATAAAAAAGTAAAAAAAAATGATAAAATGATAATTTCTAGCCTTATCGTTATTATATTACATCTAAGCGTTTCTCTTATGTTTTTTCGGGAGGATAAGCAAGTCCAGGTGGCGGACAGAAGCTGCCAAGTGTCCCGCCAATCTCTACAGTATACACCTCGTAAATTGCTCCAAAAACGAGGGTTAACTAGGCAACATCAAGTTCATCAACAAAAATAAATCTTCAATCTCGAACACAACACGCCCATCAATCTTGCCCTAATCCTACGCCGTCCGAATCAGATAAACTTTTGCCACTCCGATAACATGCCAACTGGCGAGCTTCAGAATCCGACGGAGAATGGGACCGAGGAGGATGCGTGGGTGTGGACGCAGATAAAGATGGAGGCGAAGCGCGACGCCGAGTCCGAGCCGGCGCTGGCCAGCTACCTGTACTCCACCATACTCTCGCACTCGTCGCTGGAGCGGTCGCTGTCCTTCCACCTCGGGAACAAGCTCTGCTCTTCCACGCTGCTCTCTACCCTCCTCTACGATCTCTTCCTCAACGCCTTCTCCTCCGACCCCTCCCTATGCTCCGCCGCCGTCGCCGATCTACGCGCCGCCCGCATCCGAGACCCCGCCTGCGTCTCCTTCTCCCACTGCCTCCTCAACTACAAGGGCTTCCTAGCCTGTCAGGTACCCCTCACCTTACTCTGCTCTGTTCCCCAAGTAAAAAATGCTTTATTTGTTTTAGGGAAATTGTCCCCATTGCTTCTTTGAGTTTTGGTCCAGAATTAGTTTTTTGTTTTTTTGTTTTGGGAAAAACCCCTGAAGTGGGTTTTTCAATTTCAATCTCAACGTTTAAAAATTGGCAATATACCCCAATGTTTTAAAAAATTTCAATTTGAATCTTTCATTACTAATTTCGGAAATTTTTTTTAAAAAGTCCGAGGGTAATCACGAAATTTTAGAGATTTTCGTCAAATTTAACGGAAATTAGTAACATTGAATATTTTTGAAACATTAACGGGTACATCGCTAATTTTTAAACTTTGGGATTCAAATTTAAAAACTCCTGAGCGGATTTTTTTTATTTTTTTTTTTAAGCTAAATTTAGTTTTTTTTAAAAAAAATTGCTTTTTTTAGTTTAACTAACCATTTTTGTTAAACACCCACATTAAATTCTGCAAATCTTTCTCTATTTTAATAATTAAAAAAAAAAAATGAAGGCAAAGACTAAAGTAAAGAATTCAAACCTGAAGGGGGATAATAAATCACATTTTGTTGAAGCAATTGCTGCAAGCTTGTAGAGATCAGCAACAATGTTAGCCTTCAGCAATCAAAAGGAAATGGTAAAAACTAGGAGGCTTGTATTCTTTGGCTTTGCTAGTCTGTTCTTAGTTTGTGTTTGGATTCTAAGCTTGATGATATCAGTGATGAACCTAGAGGAGGTTTGTCTTAGGTCAACAGCCAGCATAGAAACTTCAGCCAAACCTTAATGATATTTTGAGAGGTGAATGGGAACAAAAAACAACTTTTGTATATATTAACAGTAAGAAGCACATAAAAGATATCTGACCATAAGAAAATGGTTGTGTGACGATTCACGATAACTTTCTAAGGAAACCACTTAAGTTTCCAACTATGCACTTGAACTCTTGATCAATCGCTTGTATTATGCATAGTTCCCATGCATGTTTCAGGTTCTCATTTCAGGCTAAATGATGCCATATGAACATGCAAGGGCAACTCTGCATCTTCAGCACATAATTTTGATATATAAGATGTGAACACCCCCCTATAAGGGGGTGGCCACACTCGAGTAGAGGAGTAGCTCTTGTGGCCACTCTTCAGCAGAAGTTGGGATCTAGCCAACCCTCCAGCCTCCACCCCTTTTAACCCCTCTTTTTTTAATTTTTGGGTTTTTAATTTTATTTATTTTATGTCTTTTGTATACAAACATATACGTATCACATGATATTTTTTTAATATGTGGCACAATTTCATTAATCTTATTTGGACAATATGTCTACTGGTATTTTTACTATTAAAAACCGGATGAAAAAATTGATGGAAAGACCTATTTGTCACGTGATCAAAACTCTGTCACAGGACCAAAACTCAGGAATATGGTACAATTTTCCTTTATTTTCTAATTTATATAGAAAGGGAGCCTCATGGAATCTTGTATAAGTTGTGTAGTTTTATGTATTGCTTGTTAGGCACACCGAGTGGCTCATAAGCTGTGGACACAATCGCGGAGGCCACTGGCCCTAGCACTACACTCTCGAATAGCAGACGTGTTTGCGGTGGACATCCACCCAGCAGCGAGGATCGGGAAGGGGATCCTGTTTGACCACGCAACGGGGGTGGTGGTGGGCGAGACAGCGGTGATCGGGAACAACGTGTCGATCCTGCACCATGTCACGCTGGGTGGGACTGGGAAGGTTGGGGGGGACAGGCACCCCAAGATTGGAGACGGGGTGCTAATTGGAGCGGGTGCGACCATCTTGGGGAATGTGAAGATTGGGGAGGGGGCGAAGATTGGGGCGGGATCGGTGGTGCTGATCGACGTGCCACCGCGGACCACGGCGGTGGGGAACCCAGCAAGGCTGGTGGGAGGGAAGGAGCGGCCTTCGAAGCATGAAGATGTACCTGGAGAGTCTATGGATCATACTTCGTTTATAACCGAGTGGTCAGATTACATTATCTGAGAGTTTATTGTTAGTTAATGTTGTTATACAGAGGGCTGATGATGGTTTGACTTCCACTGCATTTAGTTGCTGGCATTGTAAGCTTTGTAATGTAAATGATATGTATTGAATACATAGAAACCTGCACGAGCCCTACTGCCAGAATGAAAACAGAACTCAATTTGTTTGATGAGGTGTTTTGACGTGATGGAAAAGTGAAAGTAGTTTTGACTTGTGCTATTTCTATCTATCCAAAAGGTTACAGGCCATTGTTTTGTTATATTTAAGGGATGTTACATAGGGAAATGACTCGATGTTCTACCGAAGATTCATTATTTGTTTAATTGGAGTTTCTTTTCAATTTGAAAACAATTAAGCTTATTGCAGGAGTAATGGTACATAATATATAAAAGTGAAAGTAGCTTTCACTTGTGCTATTTCTATCTATCCAAAAGGTTACAGGCCATTGTTTTGTTATATGTCAGGGATGTTGCATAGGGAAATGACTAGATGTTTTACCGAAGATTCATTATTTGTTTAATTGGAGTTTCTTTTCAAGTTGAAAACAATTAAGCTTATTGCAGGAGTAATGGTACATAGTACCTTAGCTGATGTGACCATATGATTTTTATTAGGTCACATATCTTGGTAAGATGTGAGTGAAATTATTACATTAATATTATAAAATTCTTTTTTTTTTTTTTTAACAAAAGTTAATAAGTATTATCAAACTCTTGCAGTAGTTTAATAAAATTGAGATGACATGAGAGTATAATGTGAAATGTAGGGGAAAGTGTTATGTAAAATAGTATATGTAGTATGCAACATTACTCTCGTTATATTCTCCAGACTAATTACACAATGAAACAATTAAGAGCCCAATGAAGAGTATTTCGTTATATTGAGTTTTTAAAATGATGCTTAAATAACTAAATTCATTATTTTTAAGATAAGTGGTAATTTATTATTATGGTATCAAAAGATCATGAAACAAATCTTTTGTTAATTTGAGCGATTGATATGATTATGGGTCCCCGTTCCACACCGTCGATTGGATGATTCACTCTAGATGAGCAATCCCTGCCGTCCGATATGAAGTTGTGCGTTTCAATGATACAATCTAAGCATCCTCTCCTTTTTCCTATAAACTTAACCTTTTGTCTTCCCGAATTTGCCATCTTCTTTATTCGCAGCTCCCTTGAATCTCTCTTTCATCTTCACATAGTAAAATGATACTTTCCACCCATTGCCTTTTACACAGATGAGTTTCACGGAGGAGAGGCAAAGCATTTTCGGTACAACGGATTCATCCCACTCAGTAATGGGCGGTTTTGGGAAACAGGTACTTGAAATCCCCACTCTCACTTCTTTTAAAGGGTCTTCAACTATACCTTTGTCATTTTAATTGTTTTTTAAGCGGTTGAACTTTTCCCACCCAATTTGTCTTTGTTTTGGATACTCCCTTCTCGGCCAAAATTCAATCATTGTGTCTTAGTTTTTCTTTTCCTCCAGTTGCAAAGTTAAAATCTTAGAACGTAAAAAGTTTTCAACTTTCATACCCATGCAGATAGACAGAGCTATAAGATTTATTGGTATTGATGATATATAATGGATGACTGAAGAAACGGAATGTTTTGTTTTTAGGTTTAGAAATGCTGAAGCAACGGATCGAGGGGATTTTAAGGATTGGGTATTGCAGAGGATCGGAATCCGTGTGTGCACTACAACTGATCGACGGTTGGGCCCAGAGACGTACCTCTTTGTTCTTTCAAAATGTACGGAAGGTCCATGTCGTGAACTTAAACAAGTTTCTCAAATGCTCTCCTCTCCACAAAACGAGCATCTATGATAGAAGAACTGGTTCTATGTGGGTTCCAGTGAAGCACAAATCAAGTGGAGGTAGGAGACCCAAGAAGAAAATCTATCACAGAGTCCATGAACTCGATAGAGTAATGGACTTGCAGAAGAAGCCATCTCTAATCCTTCAACTCAAGTCCATCATCCAATCCCAGAAACACCAGTCTCTCCTTCTCAGAGACCTGGAAAAACAAGTTGGGTTTGTCCAGAAATGGAGCTTCATGGCTGTCATCGAGAAGTATCCTTCAATATTCTGCGTTGATGGTGGTAACCGAACACCCCCTTCTGTTAGGCTCACCGACAAAGCGCAAAAGATTGCCAGTGAAGAAGCTGACGCTAGGAAATTGATGGAACCCATCCTGGTTAAGAATTTGAGGAAGTTGTTAATGTTATCAGTTGATTGTTGTGTACCACTCGAAAAAATTGAATTCATCGAGTCTGAATTGGGTTTGCCTAATGACTTCAAGAAGTCATTGATTCCGAAATACCCAGAATTCTTTACTGTGAAGGATGTCAATGGAAAGGCTTATCTTCATTTGGAAAATTGGGATTCTTCATTGGCAGTCACTGCCCGCGAGGAAAGATTAGCATGCGAAGGGGTTATGCACTCATCTGTGGGTCCAAGAAAGGTTAGAATATCGAAAGACGGTAACTATCAAGGTCCATATGCGTTTAGAATGGATTTTCCTGCTGGCTTTAGGCCAAACATGAGTTATCTTGAGGAACTCGAGAAGTGGCAGAAAATGGAATTTCCTTCTCCGTACTTAAATGCAAGGAGATTTGAAGCTAAAGATCCAAAAGCTCGGAAACGGGTGGTGGCAGTCCTCCATGAGTTGCTCAGTTTGAGTATGGAGAAGCGGATGACATCTGCACAATTGGATGCATTTCATTCAGAGTATCTGTTACCATCTCGATTATTGCTTTGCTTGATCAAGCGTCAAGGAATGTTTTACATCACTAATAGAGGTGCGAGAAGTACTGTTTTCCTCAAGGAAGCTTATGGTGGTTCAAATTTGATAGATAAATGCCCCTTATTATTATTTTATGATAAGATTGTATCACTAAGTGGTAGGAGAGTGATGAATTTGCATGGTGGGATGCCTTCTTCACAGGCTGTTTCCTGATAATAGAGATATTCCCTATTCATGAGCTCTAGCTAACTGGCCTTGACATGCCCCAATAATCATTCCTTTTTGTGCTTATTCATCTTACTGCTACTGCCTAGTGGTTGATATTATTTATATATAAGTTATGCAGTTACCATATATCTAAGCATGTTTATTTGACTTTTTTTTTTTTTATCAAAAAGACAAAAATATCCTTTTAAGTATAAAAAAACTGGATATTATCCGTTTATTTAAGCTGAAAAAATATAAGACGATTGAGATATTTTTGTCCATAATCTCTTTTTTATGGACTGAGCCCATGATCATATATATACGACGATTGGGGCTGAACATAGCCACGTAAACTGCATGGATATCACCAATAAAATATGTGTGATATTGTGATAAGATACTCATCGGTGAACGAACAGTAGCTGGTGATACAAATTTCTTCCGTGTACCCGCACGTACGCAAACAAATTGACATGCCAGAGTGAATGTCAAAGATGGCCAATCGTCTCGGACGGGGAATCCAATCGAGGATGCCACTTCTGGGTGGTGTATATCCTTGCTCATCCTCGTATTCACTGACTTGCGCTGTCGGTCCCATTCCTGGTCTATCAAAAGCAGCGAACAAGTGGAAAATCGGAGGGAGAGCCCCTCGCCGCCTGGTATTGGGTCTGGGGGTTTCATTTTGGGCGCAGTTAATGAGCATGGCTGGTGCAGTTGGAGGGAGTTCTTTTGTTGCCTCTGCTAGGCAAAAAGGTGCTGTTGAAGAGGTAATCTGATTCTTCCGGTCTTTAATTACTTGAAGCTACATTTATGAGGTGTTCTTAAAAAAATTGTTGGTGTAGTTTCTGGGTTTTCTTGCATATTGGTGAAATGCTAGGATATGCGTGAATTTTCAAAAAGTGGCCCACATTTTTGTTGGGGTTCTGGGAATTTGATTAATTGTGTTTGTTTAGCTTCTGAGTGGTATTTTTTTTTTTTTTTGGATTATTTTGAGAATTGACAGATACCCATGTAGAGAAAACCATTAGTTCAGTGGATTTGGGCTCATTGTTTATTTACTCTGTTATTGTATTGGGGTCTTTCCCTACTTTTAGAGTTATGGTGATTGATTCTGCTGAATAAATGGGATAAACACTAATGCAGACAAGAATTCCACACATGAAATAAAAAATTGTGAAGTAAAAATTACTTCTTAATACTATTCAGCAGAAAATATATGGATCTCTGTTGCAATCAACCCAATCGTATAAAGGTTGTCTCAACTATTTGGATCCTATTGTGCAAGTAAAATTTAGGCAGTGCCAATCCAGTGTTTGCCAAACCATTCACTAAATTCTGAATTGCTTCACTTGTTGCTTGAGTTTTGGTTACTTTTCATTCTTATTAACATTTTGGACTGTTTTTTTCTTCCTCCCGAAGATATTGAAGAATGCCGAATGGCCAGAGCAATTCCCCTTCAAGGAGGAGGATTTCCAGCGCTTTGATGAGTAAGACTCTAACCTAAATTTCTTTGTTCACATGGATGCCTGTTTTTTATTCCTTTGTATCTCTTGTGGTTTTTTATTTGCTTTATGCTTTTGGTTGTTGTTTGTTTAATTCCTGAGGTGGCTTCATTTACTTGACCATCTATAAAAACTCATATTTCATGATCACTAGACTTAGGGGAGCTAAATTGGGAGAATTTTCAATTCCTGATGTAGGCCTGGTAATGTGAATGGTCTGCTGCAATTTATTTTTCTTGTAGAAGTTATATAATAGGACATTGGAATCTAGTAGAACTGTTAAGAGTTGGTTTTTTGTTTCTAAAGAAGCTGCAATGCAACCAAATTGTCTGTTGCTTGGGTTAAGAACTAGGTTTAACTTGTGTATACCTAAAACATAAAAATCGATTTTTGTAGGTCACCAGATACGTTGTTCTATGAAAGCCCACGCTTTGTGACACACATTGATGATTCTGCCATTTCTGCACTGACCAAGTATTACTCAAAGGTTTTTCCTCCTAGCAACACTTCAGGAATAAGCATCTTGGATATGTGTAGCAGTTGGGTAAGAAATTTCTTAATTTTTAGTATGCCTCTTTCTCTGTTGCATATCTATGTTATCATAACTCATTATCGACCTTGTATTTAGGTCAGCCATTTTCCACCTGGATACAAGCAAGATCGGGTAGTTGGATTAGGTTTGAATGAAGAAGAGCTGAAGCGGAATCCAGTGAGATCATGCTTTTATTTGTTATTTCATTTTGGTAACCATTGGTGTAGACATTTTTTAATGACAGGCCTATAATTAAAAATTCCAAAATTTGAACTTTGTGCCCCTAAAGACAGACTTTGACGGCTGCAGTTGGATATACGTATTTACCCAAAATTTAGGGGTCCAATTGCTTGAATCTAATTAGTAGGTGAGATTTGTCAAAATTGAAGCTAATTCCTGTATGGTAATTCCCTGTATGGAATTCAGGTGCCCATATGATAGTCACGGTCTGTAGAAGGATGTATTAATGGGTAAGACACAAAATAAAGCATGCACATGTATTTATGGAATAACAGTGATAGGTCTTACTTATTTGCTTCTGTGGAAATGGTAATTATGAACTTGCATTGCACTTAAGAGATAGACCCATAAATAATTCAAATTATTTACTCTGCAGGTTCTGACTGAATGTGTTGTTCAAGACTTAAATCTGAACCCTAAACTCCCTTTTGAAGACAATTCCTTCGACATTATTACTAATGTGGTATGTACAACATTTTCCTCTCACATTCCTTATCATCTGCTGTAGCTAGTGCAGGACTGCATATTTAACATTTCGTTTTTGAACATTTCCTTTGGGATTGTCGTATTTCTGCAGTTACCAGAGGTTTTTTTTTTTAAAAAAAATTATGTCCAACTTCTTGTGAAAGCTTAGGTTTCAATTAGTTTTGACCTTAAAGGTGTTTGACCTAACTATATCTGAAAACTCATGGGGATTTTTTTTTTTTTTAAGTAATAATCAGTCTTATTAAAAGCGTAAGGTGCCCCTAAATACATAGGGAGTATATAAAAGGATCACCTAACTAGAAAAGGAAAAGCGAGCAAGGAAATCATCATAACTAATCGATAACGGGGACAAATGTGCTACAATCCAAAGATACAAAGTATGAAAGCAAGAGGATAAAATGTCCTTCAAAGACCTCTCCAAGTCCTCAAAGCAACTATTATTCCTTTCCAACTCATGGGGATATTTAGAATTAAGAATGCAGACTAAACTTCTACAAGAAGTATAGACTTCAATGATTTCATTGTGTAGTGATTTTGCAGCTTCCTTGTTATATTAGAAAAATAGAGTAATATCTTTATGCGAAAAATTTAGAAACTCATCTGGAATTCCTTCACTTGAGTTTATTGATGAAATCTCCCACCCCATTTGTCAATCGGCCTACTTTTTTTTTAGTTTTTTTTTTACATGTCCACACAAGGAAAAGGGGAGGGGGGATTCGAATTAGTGACCTCCGTTTTATGAGTGCTGTAATTGATCTGAAATGACAACTTTTTGGATATGAACTCATTTGATTTACTAAGGAATTTATTATGCACGTTTCTTTTTGTATAATCTCAAAACAGTCTCATGCAGCTGAGAAATATGTCCAAATAATTCCTCAGTGCGTATGCTGTTAAAGAAATATTTTCCTGACATTCTCTGATGCCTAAATTCTTGAATTCTGCAGGTCAGTGTTGATTATATAACAAAGCCTTTAGATGTTTTCAAGGAGATGTGCCGGATTCTTAAGCCAGGTGGACTGGCTATAATGAGGTGATAATTTTGTCACTTTTGGGTTAAAAGCGAGAGTAATTAAAATTGCTGTAATCAGATACAAATAATTGTTTCCATGAAGTTCATAGAAATTGTAAACAATATAGTGTAGAATAATTTTACAACTTTACTCCATCTTTATTTTCCAATCTTTTCAACAATTCTAAGTTCGTGATATTGTTTATATAAACCAGCTTTTCCAACCGTTGCTTTTGGACAAAAGCCATTTCTATATGGACATCAACTGGTGATGCTGATCATGCTTTGATTGTCGGGTCGTATTTCCATTATGCTGGAGGATTTGAACCTCCCCAGGTAATTGACCTCAGACTTCTCTTTTTCTCTAAAGCAAGTAGCTAGTGGAGAATTGCCATAATTCTTGGATAATTGCATCAATTGATCGGTTAATTTTGAGGGCATCTAGTCACTTGGCAGTAACGATGTTTCAGATAATACTCTTTCCTGACTTCTTCCCCATATTTAAAATTTTCCTTACCTGCAGAAGTGGTCTGGATGCCATTTCACTGAGCAACCAAAGCCATATATGTCTTTAAACAATTTTTATTAGTACACACACCAGAGGATTCTTAAATTTTTAAATTTTCATTTAACAATTCTTGATGGAAACTTAAAGATCTTGTGCCCATAATGTCAATACTCTTCATGAACCTAGTATGTCATAACACGTGCATATATATATATATGTGTGTGTGTGTGTGTGTGTGAGCGCGCGCTCATGCCCACGCTCATGTACCCTTTACTATTCCCCCAAAATTGAGTATAAGCCACTGCTGGAGACTTGCTGATATATTGCATTCTGCAGGCTGTAGATATCTCTCCCAACCCTGGACGCTCAGATCCTATGTACATTGTATACTCTAGAAAATTATCTACCGCTTAAGAGAGGTGAACAGATTTGAGGATTTGTGGTTCTATACTTCTAATTAGTGGCCTTATTCTGGAAGCAATGATTCATACTGTAAGTTTTGTACCGAGCGTATTGTGTATTGCGCATGTAATTTAATGGTGATGATTCAAGTTTTTGTAGTTTCCTCTACATTCTAAATAAGCTTAGGGGTGTCTTGATTGCAAGATAATTCTATTGTGGAAAGGGAGTTTATGTTGATGGGAGTTGAAGGATAAAGTTTTCTTCTAAACTGTGTTGGATCTATTAAATGGACATGTTCTTCGAGTATGTGATTTTTACATACACTTTTAAAAATGCATGCAAGTTTATTAAAAATATATGTGAGAATCACATGTTTTAAGAACAGACGTCAGTTTAAAGTTGAATTTATTAAACTAACAGCAGTCTTTAGTCTCTCTCTCGTTTACTTTATGTGGACAGTATAGTGTTTATAATATCCTTCGATTAAACACAAAGGGGTTCTTGTTTCTTGTATTACAATCAATAATCATTCAAGAACTTGAAATACTAAACAAAAAGTGGATGTTTCCCAAAGCCCTACACAAAACATGTTAGCTTATATTTCTTTTATTATAATCATGTATTGAGAAATGATATGGGAGATCTTGAAACATTGGAAAGTGCTTCTTCTTCCCAGCCGGCGATGTCGTCGGTGGCTTTTACCTAATTACGCATATAAAAAAAAGAAAAGAAAAAGAAGCTGTTACTGGTGTGAGTGGTGTGCATGTGAGGATGCCTGCAAGAAAACGTTGAAGCATCGAAGGAAATGGATTTGTCTGAGAAGCATCAACCACCACTGAAATAGAAGAATCTTATACTCATTGGGAAAGTCATTATTGGGATTCTCTATTCTTTCTTAACACAGAGCCAGTAGTCAGAATAATCTGAAAACTCCTTTTGCAGC
Organism: Corylus avellana; assembly: GCF_901000735.1. Taxonomy (NCBI): domain Eukaryota; kingdom Viridiplantae; phylum Streptophyta; class Magnoliopsida; order Fagales; family Betulaceae; genus Corylus; species Corylus avellana. Next base: position 20,791,480 of record NC_081551.1, on the reverse strand, counting down.
AATTGCTTTCAGAACTGTCTATCTTCTTGCTAGATAGAAAACAACAGAGGAATATATACACTAGTCACAAAGACACTCTCATCAAAGGATAAGAAAGAACACGAACCAATACAAACAGAGACCCCAGCAATTTTGGTGTCCGGATTGCTAATAATTTGGACAACAGGACAAAAAATTGTTGAAAATCTGAATCCAACCGAAGAAGATCAAACCCAGCCCTGTTTGTAGCGGCGAAAGAGGTCCTCTGTTTGTGCATTCTTGAAGGCACTGCAGGCAATGAGGTAGACCCATATCAGCACAACCACAGCAACAATGAGAATCACATTGATTTTTCTCCATTCTTTTCTCAGGTTCCCCAATAGACCAGCCTTGCAAGAGTTGCAATTGTAGCACAGTAGGGTCTGGTCATTGTTCCACAAGAGGCAGTCCGGGTCAGCCACCGGGTTCGCCGGGTTTACCCACAATGTTGGGTTCACATAACCGTACCCACAAGCTGTTGGAGGTTTACAGCATCCTGACTGTAACACAGCAGAACCAAAACTTCAGTTCAAGAAGAATATACTTTACGATAGTGATAACATTAAATAAACAACAAAAGGGCATAAAACGACACCCCACCAAACTATGTCACTTTATAATCAAGCGAAAGCTGGCAACCATAACAACTATACTTTTTTATCTTCTGGAACAAGGACAAAATCTTGGCCTCAATTATTCTAGGTTGATTATTACTTTAATCTTGTCTATATTCCATGATTTTTCAGGATTATTATCATCTTTCTATTGGCACAAACTCTAATGGCTTCCATTACAGTGCAGGGAAAACCCCACACAGCACGAGATGTGCCTAATTTCTTCTACTGCATTATAAAGCATGCAGATTTAAGCTATGAAAATTAAAAACTAATCTAGCTCTGTGGACAGCGTTGATCCCTTAGCAGATTAGTGGGTCCTATCGTACTCCCTTTGAACTTTTATAGGGTTAGGCATAGGAATAGTAATTTTTAACATTGCATGTGAACCCGATATAAACTCAACACAAAATTGGTATTGGTGAATTAAGGTTAAAAAATTTGACTAATTTAATTAAATGAGTTAAATTATAATTTTATATACATGTCTTGACACAATTCAAAATCGACACATAACATTTAGAGCTATCAATTTTTGACAAACTACAAATCTTACATGAACCCAACACAACGCACGACAAGTTGACACAAACACCCAGAAATGAACACCTATTGTACTCCCTTTGAACTTTTATAGTGTCATGCATAAGACTAGCAATTTTTAACACGACATCTCAACCTGACACAAATCTAAATCCAACACGAAACTGGTGAATTAAGATTAAGAGATTTGAAATTGACGAATTAAGATTAAGAGATTTAACCTATTTAATTAAGTGAGTCGAGTTATAATTGACCTGTAACCTTATATGTATGCCTTGATACCACTCAAAACCAAGATAACATGTATCAATTTTTTACAGGATCTTGAAAATTTAACATCAACCCAACACAACACACGACAACTTGACCGAACATTAATTGTCGCCCGTAGTTAGGCAGGCCAGAAGTGAAGGTACGATCGACCTGCTGAGAGACTGTCATATGGAACAGACACGAATGTCATGGGACTGAAAAAGTCGTTGCGGCAGTCACCGACAACGCGCCACAACGCGGCATTTTTAGTAAAGTGAAAAACTAAGACCCAGTTTGGATGAACGCCAAAATTCTACTTCTTCGAGATTCTTTGATAGATTTTCTTTAAAATTCTCGGCGTAGAAACAAAATTAAAGAGAAAGGGTATCTTTCTTTCTTTGTAAAATCGAGAATTGAATGAAAGCACCCAAACAGGTAGAGTAGAATTGAAAGAAAGAGAAACAGAAAAGGAGAACAGAACTTGCCTGAAGAGGAGAGATATGAGCGGCGAAGAACTGATCGGCGGAGATGTAATTCTGGGTAAGCTTAGCGCAAACGTCAGACTCAGCTAAACAGGTCCTAATCTTGTCCCAATTGGCGGAGTTGGTGATGTGGTCTCTGAGCCACTCTGAAAAGCCGTCGAGGCGGTACTCTTTGTAGGCTCGGCCGGGGACGGAGTAGGCGCCGTTGGGGCGCGTGACGATGAAGGCGAAAACGAGGAGGATGAGGAGGAGGCCGATGAGGATGGCCATGCAACAGAGGTAGAACGCCAGAAGGCCCTGGCGGTTCCAGTAGGCGCCGACGAAGCCGGCGAGGGCAACGAGGAGGATGAGCACACCGAGGATGACGACGGGCCACCGGAAGTAGTGGGTGCACTCGTTGTCGGCCTTGTTGGCTAGCCATATGCCGGAGGCGATGATTGGGATAGCGGCCAGGATGGCCACGAAGTTGAGGATTGCTGTCAATTTGTTGCTCACTCCCATGGCTCACACTGAGAATTGGAGAGTGTGAGATATGAGGATCTGGTGGGTTGGAGTATGCAAGGGAAAGTGGTTGGAAGGTAAACGATACAGCCGAAAAAGTTTTCTTTTTTGACTTTTCAGCATCCAAAAATGCTTGGGAACTTTTTTTTCTTACAAAAAGTAATTAAGTTTGCGCAAGCATCCGTTGCGAACAGTCGAACTCATGTCCAAATATTACTGTTATTAACCGTTATTGTAAATTTTGATATATATATATATATATATATATATATATATATGTGTGTGTTTGTATGTACATGATAATAATAATATATTTATAAATATACTATAAAACATACGTATAAACATGAAATTAGATTATTTTAAAAAATTTAAGTTAATTTGTTAATTAACTCAAATGATAAAGTTTTATCAATAATTAATTAATTAATAATTAATATAGATTTACAAAGAAAAAAAATCATGATATTTATTTTATATAAAAATTGAATAAATTAACTGAGAAGATATGAACAAAATTTGAGTTCCGTCAAAAAAATAAATAAGTTAAGCTTGAACAAATTATGTAGTTCAATGATAAGCTCGAGCTCAATTTAGATTCAAAATAAAATAAAACAAAACAAAACTTCAACATTTAATAAGACTACAACCCTAATTTTTTTTCTTTGTAAGAGCTAAAATATAGGTTAAAGGCGTGTATACTTTGGAGTAATGATTTACACAATGCTGGCGTGCATGAACAGGTTATACACGCTCAATAATTTTTTTTTTAATATTTTAATAAAATATTAAAAAATAAAAATAAAAATAAAAATGGTTGGACGTGCATAAACCAGCGTTGTGTTTATCTTTAGCTTTATACCTGCCCAGATTTTGCTTGCAAACTGAAAACGCGTTCCTTTTTACCCAAACGGAGCGACTTATCAGACATCCACGTGACAAGGCGATAAGTCACCACGTGGTCCACGTTCCCTGAATTTCATTGGTGCTTGGAACTATCAAATCCCAAGTCCCAATGTGAGGCGTCAAAATAGTGGTTTTTATCACCACCATGTTTTGTTTTATTTTATTTCACCACTAATCAAGATTATGACTTTTTAATTTTTTTTTTGTTGATTATAATTTAGCGGTAATTATGACCGATAATTTTATTATCTTAATTGTTAGTAATTCGAATAACAAAGATAAACACTTATGTTTGAGTAGGTATCAAACATTTCTCTCACCTGTTTATAAAGACTTTCAAATTTTTTATCTGAATTACTATCTAAGAAAAAAAAAAAAAACTATTGGATGACTATAAATCAGTGTAATGGTGTTGGAAAACCGGACAAAAAGTTGGTACGTAAAGGTTGAAAGAGTTCGGCTTGTAAAGAAAAGATGTCCAAAAATTTATATACATTATATTTTAAGTCAAGTAAGACACTTTGAATCGTAATATATCATCACGCTTAGACGTCTACAACAATTCATTGTATCTTATAAGTCGTTCTTTCCGTGAGTCCGAACCCATGACAAATTGTTTCGCTGTAATATCAAGTGATACAAAATATAAAGATTGAAATTGCGAGCCCAATTACAACGACATCATTTTCTTGACCCAAAATGCAATCATGGACGCAAGCCCAATCCTTTTTATCTGAAGTCTGGACATTTCCTTTTAGTTAAAAAGTTTCCCGCGTTTTCTCTTCCCTAAGACCCAGCTTCTTCAGCCTCAAGCCAGAGAGGAAGAGAGAGCGAAAATGGAGTCATGGGTGGCACTCCTCGAGATCTTCCTGAAGTCCCCGGCACCTGAGACCGAAGCATCTCAATGGTTACACCAAGCGTTCAATGCCTCATCGTCTACAGCCCCAATTACCACGAGCGCTTTCCTCTCGATACTCACAAAACCCTCTGACGCCGTTGTCATCGAGTGCTCGTCATCTTCTACTCCTTCCTCGACTCCTAGCACAAAGCGGTAGAAAATATCAACACAACCCGATTACCCTCTATCTTCGTTTTGATTGATTTTTTTTTTTTTTTTTTTGGGTGTATTTTTTGGTTTATTTTACTTGTTACGAATTTTGATCAACAGGGTCATGTTTATAGAGACTTTACCGAGTACAATTCAGGCTCGGGTTCTCTCTTTTCTGGCTTATGAGCGCCAGAGGTTTTGCGCGCGGGACTTGTCGATGCTGGCTCGGAATGTTTTGAGTGGGAATCAGGGGCTTGATTTTTGGGTCAAGAGAGCCGCTTGCAATCTGCTCGATGCATTGTCTGAGTCGAATTACGAATGGATTTCTTGCTTGGGTTTGGATTCTGGGGAAGAGGGCGTGGATGAAGAGTTTGAATCAGTACCGGGTTGGCTTAAGGAGGCTGCGGGTGCCAATGATATTCTTTTCCCTTGGCTTCCTATTTCGCCTGATGAATTGGATTCAACAACATTTCTTGGTAATGATGGTGATAGTGTAGATTTCCCCAAGCAAGACGGACAGATTGGAGGAGAAGAGTTGAGTGAAGTTGCGGAGGAAATGGAGATCGATCAGCCGTCAAATGTTCCTCTTGAACCTGAAGTTCAGGAAAAGATTACTTGTTTGAAAGCTAGGATTATGACTTTTGAATCTTCTTCAAAAGCGGTGGATTTAGCTACTGAAATTCGCCAACTTTGCTTGGACAAGGGCAGAGATTCTTTTGTGGTCTTGGGTCTCATAGAACCTTGGCTGGCGGATGATGAGACTGCTTCAGTTTTAATTTCGCATCTTGCGAATGGAAGCGAAGAAGAGCTTAGTTGGCCGAGCCAGGTTCTATGCTCAGTCATCCTTCCCAAGTTGTTGTTCCTCGAAAAACCAGCTTCTCGTGTGCTTGTGGCTGCAATAACAGAGTATTGCAAGCTTCATCAGAAAGCAGCCGTGTATGCACTCTTGTTTCCATTGATTTTCCGGAGAGAAGGCATCAACAACCCCATCTGTGATGTGATCACGAGGATCATTAGGGAATGTTTGCACCCAGCTCATGTTTCCGCTTTTTGCCAAAAGCTATTATGTGGAGAAAAAGATGAAAGGAGGATTATCTGTCTTCCCTGCCATCAACATTTGCTATCTAATGAGTTTGTGTGGACAGAATCATTGTTTAACCTGTTCCAAATCATCTTGAATCATAATGTTCATTTAACTCAAGATTCCATTGATCAAATTGTTTACCAGGGTCAGCAATTGGCTGTAAATTTTTCCAAATCTTTAAAATTTGGGAACTTTTTGTTGTGTTTTGTCACCAAATGTTCTCCATTGTTGAAGCCTCATAAGCTTTTATTGATTGAAGCTGTTGAGAAAACCAGTACTCTTGTTACCAAATCTATATTATCTAAATTGGCTAACTTGTAGCTATTCTATGAAAATCTCTGAATTCTTGTTTGTTGCTGTGAGCTTCAGTCATTCTCTAACTCTGTAAAAACTGATTACTTATTATTACTGTTATATAGAAAACTGCATACTTATTAGATCTTTCTTCAAAACTTTTTATCTATTTTTATTTAATTGAATTATCCAGGACCATTTGTGGGCCTCTGCTTCAGTCATCCATTGGTTTCATTGTTTGAGGATGGAACTTTCCATTAGGAGGGTTAAAAAGCTGCTCTACCAGGGCAACATTAATGGTTTGTTGATATTCAAAATTAACAAGGAAAGAAATGGGGTGGATTAAAGGGAGAAAAGCATCATATCTTCCCTCTATTGATAATTGAAAAACATAACATTTGCGATAGCTGGACTAAAAACAAAACATGAAGAAAACATAACAATAACAGAAACTGACAGAGGCTCATGATTGAGTGATGCGTGTATATTCTAGGCTTTGACACCATGGTGACCATTACCCATGTTCTTCATAGACTCCATTCTGGGACCCTTGTCTGTAAACTTTGTGGTGGCATAAAGATTCAGGTAATCTTGAAAACGGAAGTGATTGGGATATAAGAGTTTTGAAGCTGGAGAGATAATGGCATCACCAGCAGGATTGTAGAAGGTAGCAATAGAGAGCCTGCTCCCACTCTTGTCAGCCATGACTCGGTGCAAGGTACTTCTATACCTCCCATTACTCAATACTTCCACTTGGTCTCCTGTGTTCACAAAGATGGTATTATTCTTGGATGGTGGAATCTCTACCCATTCTCCATCTTTGAAGAATTCAAGACCTGGAACTAGGTCATCTTGGAGTAAGAGTATAATTCCACCAGCGTCAGTGTGCTCTCGAAGTCCTCTAACAAGTCCTGGATCAGGACATTGAGGGTACTTCGCCACTTTTGTCCCCACAGAAGGACCTTTGCTCCCCGAGAATGCTTCCATTATGTAACCCTTCTCCAAACCAAGATTCTCACACATGAGCTCAGAAAGCTTCTCTGCCATCTTAATCAGCTGAGCTATGTATTCATCCATTGTTTTGCTGAATTATGCGTAATATTAGTTAGTATACATATATATACATGCATGTAATTAAAAATGCTACATTGTTCAAGTCATATTATAACTTTGACAGCCTATTGACTCACCAGAGATCCTCCGAGAGGTTTCCAATTTTGTTGATGTTAGATGTTGGGTGATGCCAAATGAAGAAGCTGCTTTCCCAGTCTATATCAGAGGTATTTCCTTTTTCTAAGCTTTTGGCTATCTCAGAGTCATAGAAGCTTTCCTTCAAGTTTTCCTCATAGTGTGTGTTTATTAAGTGCTTCACTTTCTCCATCAACTTTTTGTCAATTCCATGGTTCTCAATCTGCAGAAGAGATGTTTTTCATTAGTATGAATAGTAAATGAGATATTCAATTTAAGCTATACAAATATATAAAATAAGATATCCTGTTTACTTGAAAGAAGCCCCATTTTTCACAGGCTTGATGAAGAAGCGCCATTGTTTTGCTCCTCTTCTCACCATTCAGCTCATTAAAATCTATCACAGGGATCTCCATGTCTTTCTATCTATTTCTGATGTTCTGATTGCAAAACACCATTCAAGGTAGGGTATATATAGGGTCGGACAGGAAGTATTTACCAATATTGTAATTGGAAGGTAGTTAGATTTGAAGATATGGTAGTTACAGATTAACCATTTCCTTATTAAAAGTTTAAACAATTTGGGGGATAGAAATGTCCAACAATTTTATTGTCTGGATTGCTAACAATTCAAGCAGCAAATGTGAAAAAGCTCATCTGAGCCCACCTGCCTCAACAAGTTTCGGGCAGCGAACCCACTTGTTAAAACATATGAACCTTATCATATGAGCTTTCTCATATTTTTGGTTCAGATTGTTAGCAATTTAGACAATAAAATTACTGGAGATCCGGATCCTTGTTTGGGTGTTTTGAAAATAGCTAGGTTATTAAACAAGTCAAAGTTCGAGTCCCTAGTAGCTAGTACCATGTGATTCTGTGTGCTTTATTATACTTTTATATTGCTTTGGTCAATCAAGTTTTCACTTGTAAACTAAGTTTTGTTTCTTTCATTTTTCTAAGAAACACTTTCCGTGATTGGATGATTCTATTTCTACTCTTGTAATTCTCGTCACGTGTTGGCCTCTCTTTCTCTCCAACCCCCCACCCCTTCTTTTACTGTGTATAGGGCAATGACAACTTGCCTTTACTTTATCATTTTAAGTATTATTTTTTGGGAAACATTAGAGTCATCAGAATATGCAAAACTAGGGGCAGTTTGACACTGAATATGTTGATTTTCAACAGACAAAGTAAAACAGGGTACGAAAATCTTAGCCGGTGGGCGATTTTGGCTGGAAGTTGTTGTGAAAACATCATGCATTTGCTGGTTTTTATCATTCATCTCAATGGGTCTCAATCCTATGAGTCTAAGGTTTCACTTTTCAGCCCCTGGCCAAACTTTAATTGAACAAACTCTATGTTGGTTTGAAGGAATGCAAAACTAAATTTTAGATCTGACTGACATTAAAGTGAAAGCAGTTTTGAGCGTTTTGTATTTTGAGTTATTTGTTAAAGATTTTGTTTTGAAAACACAAAATAAAAGAAAAAAGACAAACAAAACATAAGAGATGTTTGGAAGAACAAGATAAGATTATAAGTTTAAAGAGATAGATCTGCCATCTTCTTTTTAAGCTTCTAAATTGTCTCTTAAAAAAATGTTTGAAATCATTCTCAATAATGCATCCAGGGAACCTTACTGGAAGATCTAAGACTAGCATCAATGAGAGAGGGCACAATGGGGGCCACCTTTTCCCATGAAAATTTTATAAAGAGAAATGATATAGTACAATAAAAATACTATTTTTTGCCCATAAAAGTCTTAGGTGGCAAGAGGTCATAGGCTCCATCCATAGTTGTTGTGGCCCCACCCATTAATGGACCTATGGCTTCTTGAGTCAAATGGACCCATCAGCTCTTGAGTCACTCGAACGAGATATATGTAGTATTTACTATTTAGCATTATTCTACCAATAAATAGAAAACAAAAGGGGTAACTTCACTGAAAACCCCTAAACTTCCACATGATTTGACAAAGCCCCTCAAACTTCAAAATATCTGAATTTAGTCATCTGAACTTTCAATTGCTCTCAATTTAAACCCTTCTATCAAATTTATAGTTTGGAAATACCAAAATATCTCTGATTTTTTTTTTTTTTTTTTAAATAAAGAAACATTTTGAAATTAAGGGTAAAGTTGGAATTTTAAAAAAAAATCAAGGGTATAAACATCATGTGACGTTTAAAATCTGACGGATGGGTCTAAATTGATTGCAATTGAAAGTTCAAGGAACAAAATTGAGAGATTTTGAAGTTTGAGGGGATTTGTCAAATCGGGTGAAAATTCAGGGATCTTCAGTGAAGTTACCCAAAACAAAAACAAGATAGCGGCCCATTAGATGTGGCGGCCCAACAGCATGAAGAAGGTCCAAAGCCCCATTTTGAGTCAATGGCCCCACAAGTTGGGCTTAAATCGGCCATGATTTGTCTTGGGCTAGGCTTTGAATCTATTCTTGTAAATAAGTAATTCAAAAGCATTAACATCATTTTATTCTTTTAAAAATCCTAATCCTCCAACATTCTATTCTTGAAAATTTTAATTTTTATAAAAACCCATTTTCATTTTTCAATGTTTAATTTTTGGGAAGAATGGAGAGAATGAAAATAGTAATAATATTCAATTACGAGTAATGTTATAAACTTTCCAGAATCTTTAATGAACAAATATTTTTAATTATAGATTTCTTTAATATTAGATGTATCTCTTATTTAATGCTATCAATTTTTTTTTTTTTTTTTAAGAATGGAATGTTGGAGAATTAAGATTTTAGAAGAATCAAATGATATTAATGCATTTTGAATTACTTATTTATCATAATTAGGGGCTTTAATTAAAAAATGTTAACTTATAATTAAGCCTTTAAATATTTGTTATAAAAAAAATAAAAAAAATCTTTGTTAATAGTCATTAATTGAAGGCTTTAGGTGATGCCTAATCTACCTAATGCTAATAGAGGAGTTGGCCGTTGCGCACTTGCACCAAACACACAAAATTACAAAATTATATATATATATATATATATATATATATATTTGACATTTTTAACATATTTTTAGCATATAAATTTTTTAAAATTGTACCTATTATTTTAAACTAAATAATTAAGTTATTATTGTATTTATTATTCTTAAAATTAATAAAAAATAATATTTGAAAAATCAAAATAATAAACAAGTTTAAAATTGTAATTAAAGGATTCTAAGCCCAAACATTCAATGTATCGGTTCACACGCGCAGATACATCGCGTGTGGGATCAGCAAAATGCTCATCACTCTCAGCAACCTTCGTCCCGAACGCGAACTACAAAAACTTTCCCTCTCGTTTTCTCTGCAAACAATCACAGTGTGTGTGCGTGAGAGAGAGGGAGAGAGAGAGGGCGCATTATAAGACGCCGGTGCGCTAACCTACGCACTCGCGGCTCGATTGGTCGCTCCGAGCCTCGGCAATGCGGGTGCGATCCTCTGCGATTCTCGCGCTGTTCTTGCTCTGTCATCTTCGTCTCTGCTTCGGTTCTGGGCCTGCTCGCTCTCTGGTGGATGAGTTCTCCCAGCCGGACTCGGTGTTGGAGGGGAGCAATGCCACCGGCGCCGAGTCGAACGCGTCGCGCAGATCCAACGAGGACAGCTTCGCGGACATAATCGATCGGGCTTTGGAGAGGGAGTTCCCAGAGAACGAGCAAAACGAAGGTCCATTCTAGATCTAAGCTCTTCCAATCTGTGTTCTAATGGCTATGCATTTTGCTTCTTCGGGTACTTCTTGTGGTGGTTGGACTAGGGCTTTTGGATTTTTGAAACCGGCGTTGAATTTTTTTAGTAGCTAATTTTCTTGATTAGAATGCATGAGTATTAATGGTTAATCTTAGCATTATTTTCATTTTCTTGTTGTCCTTGCAGTAGTTTCAGAAAAAAAAAAATTCTTGCAATTTTCTTTTAATTTATACTATTTGTTTTTGGTTCTTTTGGTCTGTTTAATTTTTCAATTTTGTTTTATATCTTAGTGTGTGTATTTTCGTTTTTTCCCTTTTCCTCTGAGAGCTGTTCATTGTTTTTTTTCCCCTTCCAATTAGGAAATTTGATTAACTTAATTTTGCGTATACGTGGGGTCTGTTTAGTCGCCGGAAAATGAGGGAAAAGAGAAAGAGAAAGAAGTGGAGACTACTAGTTAATTTAGTTAGGGCGCATCAGTTATGTTATTTTTCAGTTTCCTTGTCCTTTGCACCAATGAAACAAGGCAATTTGGATGATTTGAAGTAAGAATAGAATTCAAAATCACTTACCTTAGTGTTTCATTTGCAGCCACGGATGCTGGTGGCTTCAACAACAGTGTTACTGAGCAGCAGGTTGGTAGACACATTCTTTAGAATTGCTATAAACTTTAGGGTGACTTCTTAAGGCCATGGAAGGTGTTTTTGAGTAACTAATGCTAGTGTAATAAAGTGAAACTGAGCAATTTAGCAAATGCTTGGTCGATATGTTACCTAAACTTTAGTATGTTTGGTTTATCAGGCTGTTTTGGAAACTGTTGCTAGAATGAAGACCAAGAAAAATGATACAAAGGAGGAGAAGTATGTTTTCTACCTTGTTATTTAAAGATTGTTGATTTCTCTTGATTACAAGTGGTTGTTATAAACAAGTGTGAGTTCAGCCCGGATATTTCATATTGCTGAAATCTTTCTGACTTGTACAGTAGGTCGTTCCATATTCATGATGTTTTTAATTTGGATAGTGAGAATCGAGCAGAAGATATGCCAACTTTAATCGATCGAAAGGTATATCTTGTATTTGTCATTTGAAATTTTTATTTCAATCAAGACACATTTCTGGCGTGAGGCTATAGATGATATGACATAATTATGTTGCTGCTTTTATATGACTAGGACAATGTCTTTATTATATCCAATCGAAAGTCTAAGTATCCTGTGCTACAAGTGGACTTGAGGTTAGCTTACATTCTGTCTTCCTTTTTGCTTTTCCTTGTTTTGAACCCCATTACATATACGATGGCAGCAACTTGCTGGCTGATCCTTCCAACTCAAATTGATGTGCTTGCAGATTGATTTCAGATCTGGTAGTCGTAATTGTCTCTGCAACTTGTGGTGGCATTGCCTTTGCTTGTGCTGGACAGCCGGTATGACCTTTATCACTACTTGAGTCTTTGATTTATTTTTATAGTTACCATATTGCCTCTGAAGAGGGTTTCCTCCTTTTGAATTTTTGCAGGTTTTTACTGGATATCTGCTAGCAGGATCTGTAATTGGACCTGGGGGCTTGAGCTTTGTTAGTGAAATGGTGCAAGTATGTTGCCTTCGTATCTATAAACAGTTATTGTTATTTTGTCCCCCTGATGATTTTTTATTTACTTGTTTGTTACTGAAATAGAAATCATGAATTTAGAAATGACTATAATATAATTATCTTTCAACATTATTGTCTCCAAACATTCTGAGTTCTTACATTATTAATATCTGAAAATTGGAGAAACAGATATTGATGCATGCATAAGATTTGTAACCATCATCTCTGAATTTGGACTGTCTTTAGCCTGTGACATCACAAATTACCTGTATAAGCGTACCATAGCTGTTTGTCTTTTTCCTTTCATATCATTTGTTTATATTGTGAAAGAAAATGTGGTCATGATACAGATGGAGATTGAAGCCTGTTGATCTGTCATGTGATCTGTTTACATGTTACTTTAGTATTTTGAGATATTCATGCATCATGTTCATTTAGTGCAGGTTGAAACAGTTGCTCAATTTGGTGTGATCTTTCTTCTTTTTGCATTGGGCCTGGAGTTTTCCGCAGCAAAGGTTGGCTTGTATTTTTCCTCCTGCAGTCTTCCTTCTAATGTATTTGTTTTATCTATGATTCAGACCCTGCTATAGCCTCTTCTTACCATGTTTGTAGCTTCGTGTTGTTCGAGCTGTGGCAGTTCTAGGAGGTCTACTCCAGATTTTCCTATTTATGTGCTTGTGTGGAATAACAGCCTCGGTATGTATAGGCATTATACTAGATCTTTTTGGGCATATCTGATAAAGACCCCACTGCATGACCCCCAAGAATCAACCTTCATCTATTGTTGTCCACTTGAATTCTCCAATCATATAAATTTTATTGTGCATTTTATGATATTTAGAAGACTGTTGTGCTTCTATGAGGCTTCACAAGTAAATTTTTTGCCGAAAAGGATGAATTAAAAGGTTTTTTAAATTTGATTTGAATTTTCTTGTACTCTAACTAGTTAATAACACTGTGATTGGACACCGTTTAGCATGAAGTGAGCATTTTTTATTGATATTATACATGCTACTCTTTAATGTGAATAAACTTCCATCAATGAATTTCTGATGTATGCAGCTACATGCTTTCTGCAGTTATGTGGTGGCAAGCCTTCTGAGGGGGTATTTGTTGGTGTATTGCTGTCTATGTCTTCGACAGCAGTGGTAACCCTCTTTCTATAGATTTATATTTGATGCCCAATATGCTGACTTTGTCTTTGATTGGTGGAATTATACTCATTACTCTCAGTATATGTTGCTTATGCCAATGAGTTTGACCGGGTGGAAGAGTTTTGTGTATAATCTGGGTGAACATAAACCTTATCTATCATATGATTCATATGGTAATGAATCTTTAGAGAAAAAAAGAATGTTTTTGAAAAAAATCTAGGGAAATCAGGTCAGAACCCTTCTGTGCTTTTGACCATTTTGGATTTTAAAACCCTAGTTTTCAATTTGATAGATTTGAGACTTGAGTTTGGACCCATTCAAAATTTGTTAGCATTCCCGTCAAAATTGATAACAAAAATGGTTGTGAAAAGACGATTATACCCCATACCCAAATATTTAAAAAGAATAGAAATGCCAAAAACCCAAAAAAGTGGCCTTTTTTTATAAAAAAATAAAAAATAAAACTTAAGGGTAGAATTGTCTTTTGGCAATTATTTTGGTTATCAATTTGATGGGAATGCTGGCAGAAGTCTTGAATTTAGAATGAGCCGAAACTCAGATTTCCAATCTATTGAATTGAAAACTGGTGTCTCAAAATCAAAACGGCCTACAGCACAGGGTCCTGACCTGATTTTCCTAACATCTAATAGATGCTTCGTGCTGAACTCAAAACAGTTCTATACAAAAATGAGTTGAAAAACCTTAGAATACTCTTCCTTTACCTTCCAAAATTTTCTTGTAGTTAAATAGGTTTATTTTGCTAATAAGATATTTGTTCACGTGCTTACAAATCAATGGAATGTTTTCTTCTTCTTTTATTTTGTTTTTAATTTTTTTTTTCCATTTGGTGTTTTCGTCTTTTCTTGAGGTCTCTGCAACTACGTGTGAGAATTTAGAAAGCTCCATTAACTATGGTATTGTTAGCGGGCCTTCTCAGAGAAGGAAGGGCAAGACCATTGTGTTGTAGCGCCCTGTGTGGGTTTTATGGGCTGGTGGGTGATTCAGTGGGGCTTTTTGTGGGTTAGCTTGGCTTCTCTGGATGTTTGTTTTTTAGGGTTTTTGGGGTTTCTTGTGTTGGATTTTGGGTGTGGGTCTTTTTTCTTTTTCTAGTTAGGTGTTTTCGCTTGTATACTTCCGGTGTACGTATGGGCGCCTTACGCTTTTAATAAAACTTGTTTATTACTTATCAAAAAAAATAAGTGTGAGAATTTCTGTTCCTATTCCAACTAACCTTTCCATTTTGCAATAATTTTGAATGTGTTATGGGTATCTTATCTCATTATGTATCTGCCATTAGTGTTGCTTCGAAATTATGTACGTCCTTGCATGCATGAATGAACCAAAATTTTATATGCTCATTATTCTGTTTGTTTCTCCAGTTTATCTTGTTTGCCTTTATTAATATCAATATCGAAGATCTCTTTTTGAATTATAGTTGTGCTTGGATCATCTCGGTTGTGCTGCAGGTCTTGAAATTTTTGATGGAAAAAAATAGTGTTAGTGCTCTTCATGGTCAGGTCATAATCGGCACCCTTATCCTGCAGGTATGTGACTGGTACCTGTTTGAACGGTTGTGAAAATTTAAAAGTTTTATTTAGCTTATAAGATTTATTTTATGTTCAAAAGTTTCTATAACATACAAGTTCTGCAGTAAAGTTTTAAGCAATTTGGCCTACCAGGATTGTGCTGTAGGTTTGCTGTTTGCGTTGCTTCCAGTTCTTGGTGGTACTTCCGGTGTTCTTCAAGGAGTAATATCCATGACTAAATCGTAAGCAATGAAAAGAATGGATCACACCTCTTTTATATAGTGTATACAAATTTGTAGAAGATGGCTTACTTTTTGTGTCACACCACCAGCAAATATGTTGTGTGCAATTATATATTTTCTGTCTGTCCTTTGCTTTCATTTGTCACTTTGAAACTGATATCATTAGATGTACTTTCAAGGTTATGTTTATATAAGAACTCGATAATTTGATTGATATGTAATCTGCAGGTTTCTGCCCCACTAGGGACAGTCGTCTGGTTGAGCAGTGATCAGCCAGGCCGTGCCCTGATATGCCATCACATTGTACATAGCTTGGCTCTGCTAGCTTGTTTGAACTCTTTGGAAAGAGATCTGGATCTGCCTTGGTTGGGCCATCTTAAAATGCATGGTCTCTTATACTTAGGAAGGAAATTTTGGTTGCCTTGGATTTAGGAGGGTGTGGGATTGATTATTTATGCTTGATGTAGGCTAGTCTAGGGTGCGGGTATCAATGCGATTTAGGAAAGGATCAGTTATCTGTAATAGATTCACTGGAGTGAGCGAGAACCTGGTTATTTATATTTAAGTGATCATCATATAAGTGGAAGTATGGACTTTAGAAGCATTTGGATTTTCCTGAACATGCTGTAAAGAACTTTTGCTTAAATTTTTTTTAGACATCTATCAACACTAGATGTTAATCTTATACTCTACATAACCTACTTCTTATGTGGGTGGAAAAGGAGTCTAGCTTCAGAGAATTATAATTATGAAACTTTTGAATCCATTCTACTTTGGCTTCTATGAACCACTGCTATTTTTGTGTATTGCACGATTATGTTAGTTAAAAAAATTATGCTTCTCCCTCCTTGAAGAATAGCAGCTTACAAGTATAGGCCTTGGAATCTTTGTCAATGGATATTGGAAATCTTGACTCTATGGTGTTCTGGCACCATGTTTGGGATTTTTGCTGCACAGTAATGAAATAGTTGCATTCTTTTAAGGTTTGCTTAATGACCTAGCAAGAAGAAAGAAAAATGGAAAAGATGCTCTTAAGCAAAGGCCCATAGAAAATAGCATAGTTGATGTCTGTGGCACATCAAGGCAAGATTTAGTTGCCCAGTTTCTATAGTGATTGCATAAGTATTGCAAGTTAATGGCTCTTGCCTATTTTCAATGTTTATTACAATCATTCCTCGGTTTTCACATACTTATTTAATAATTGCAGGTTGGTGGTTTTAATCATATTTTTGGCCATTTTGTCAATATTATCTCGAAAATGTGTACCATGGTTCCTAAAGCTCATGATAAGCCTTTCATCTCAGGTGCTGATACATCTTTTACTTTGATGTACATTTTATGGATATACATTCTTTTGACTGAACTTTTTGTTTGCAGACTAATGAACTCTATCAATTGGCATCGGTGGCATTCTGCTTACTTGTTGCTTGGGTTTGTCTATTTCCCAAGTCTTACTTCTCGCATTATATATTGGCATAGCATATTATTCATATCGTTGTTTACACAACTCGAGCATGTGAAACAGACAAGTTTATATACTGTGTCCTGTTGTAGTTGAATGATGCTACCTAAATCCTCCCCACCGGAAAAGTCTTGACGAACAAGCATGTGCAACCGCCACCCCCTCCCCCCCTCTCATAGTTGCCCCTATTGCTTGCTTGTTTGCAAGTACGTATGTAACTTGGATTTTTTTTGGGCGTCGTTTCAGTGTAGTGATAAGCTGGGTTTAAGCCTTGAACTTGGTTCCTTTGCCGCTGGAGTGATGATATCAACAACTGATCTTGCTCAACATACACTTGAACAAGTATTATACTCTTTTGCTTATGGTTTCAGAAGTTGCACAATGCTTGATGATCTTTGTTTTATAAACTCTCATATGGAGTTAATTGTCTTTTAGGTTGAGCCCATTCGGAATTTTTTTGCTGCTCTCTTTCTCGCCAGCATTGGGATGTTAATACACGTTCATTTCCTTTGGAATCATGTTGATATTTTGCTAGCAGCTGTTATGTTGGTGATCATTATAAAAACTATTGTGGTTGCCATTGTTGTCAAGGGATTTAGATACAACAACAAGACTTCGCTTCTTGTAAGATTCACCGAACTGTTAGTACAGTTATATCCGCGTTTTGTCTATGTCATACATTTCATTGACAGAGGGGCCTTAGGTTATTTCACATGTGTAGGTTGGAATGTCGCTTGCGCAAATTGGGGAATTTGCTTTTGTTCTTCTAAGCCGTGCTTCAAATCTTCATCTAGTTGAGGTGAGTGGTTAAATTTTTTGCAAAATATTAGCTCAGTTGCATAATTTTTTTGTTTTTTTGTAGAAAAAAAAAAAACCCTTGAAAAGAGCAATAGTATGACCAAAAAGAAGAAAAAAAAAAAAAAAGGAAAAAAGAGAGAGATTGCCTCGCTTTTATTCATAACACTAGGTGTAAACTTTCCTTTTTCAGCATTATGTCTTGATCCTGCAACTGAAGGGTTTATTTCAATTGCAGGGCAAATTGTATCTACTGCTGCTTGGCACAACAGCTCTCAGTCTGGTATGTGATCCATTTTATTACATGTTGCAAGTGATAGAGTATGAATGCAGGGTTCCTGAGAATTCTTTCTACTGTCTATTTTATTGTGATCAACAATTACTGATTGAAGAGAACTATTAATCCATTGCATCACAAATTATTTATACCATATCACTCTTAACATTGAACTAAGAACATGTTTGAGATTGTGTTTGAGAAATAGAACTTTTAAGTTAAAAAATGTTTTTTTTTGGCTATTTTTTGGCTTTTTGGACCCTTAAAAGCACTTTTAATGTTTTTTATCAAATGGAATTTTTTTTTTTC
Organism: Corylus avellana; assembly: GCF_901000735.1. NCBI lineage: Eukaryota > Viridiplantae > Streptophyta > Magnoliopsida > Fagales > Betulaceae > Corylus > Corylus avellana. The sequence goes on along the minus strand of NC_081551.1, from coordinate 20,773,493 downwards.
AAACTGATTTTTTTGAGTATTAAATACACTTTTAGGCTCCTTAAACGCACACCTAAATAGTAAGAGCTTGTTTAGGATTGCGTTTGAGAAATAGAGCTTTTAAGTCAAAAAGAGCTTTTGGGCAAAAGCTTTATTTTTAAGCTTTTGCTAAGAGTGTTTTTGGCCATTTTTAGGTTTTTTGGACCATTAAAAACGTTTTTAATTCTCTTACCAAATGAGTACTTTTTTCTTCAAACGGACTTTTTAAGTGTTAAAAGCACTTTTAGACCCCTCAAATACAATCCTAAACAGGCCCTAAGTCTGTTGAGCATTGGAGACATAAATGTCAACCATTTTAATTTGTCCAGGCAATTTAACTAAAGACATTCTTTTGCATGCCAAAAAATTCTGGGAACAACTTAATACCCTATGGGAGAATGAGGTGGTTATATCCCATTGCTTTTGATGCTTGGTGTTTGCGGACAAAATATAACAAACTACAGTGCAAACTATATGTAGCTTCCATGAAGCTGCTTTTTTTTTTTTAAGTGTGGTGTTAGTGAATATACTACCAGAGGATCAATCACTGGTTTACTACCAATCAGGCTGTCAGATGATTTACTTGTACAATGTTTGTCGATTTGTAGGGTTATCTCAACAATTTGTTCAATCTTCTTTTTGCTTGATATCTAATAAGCAGGATGCTGTGGGTGAAATTAGAATATTTTGATTGAATAGAATTAGCAGTATTTGACGGCTTTGTTAATACTTGAGTTATTGTTATCATTTTTGGAATCAACCAAATATTGTGATTTCAATGACACGATAATGCAGGTGACCACACCATTGCTTTTCAAGCTGATTCCTGCTGTAGTACATATTGGGGTATTGTTGCGGTGGTTCTCTCCAGATAGTTCAATTGAGGTAATCGTCTACCCTAGAAGAAATTCATTCTTGCAGTCACTAATTATTCACCATGTACAAGGTGCAAAATTGTTTTTGAGGTATCTTGAATATCATTTCTCCTCCCAGATTGGATTTAAAGGAGATAGCCTTCGTGCAGAGAGTGCTAAGCGTATTGCTCTGATGGTCCAAGGGTCTCATGTTTCATGATGTTAAATATAGCATGAAAACCAGAAAAAAATTGCAATTTTCAGAGCTTACCTGATGGGCTTCTTATACTCTGGAGAACAGGTGCTCAAGAGTCCAAAGGAGGTTGACTAAGTGAACAGGTGCTCATCACGTGCTGCCTGCTTTCAATACTTATATCTGACCAGGCTAGATTGATTGAAAAATGCCAACTGAGACAAAAGAAACAGGCAGTGCAGTAAATATGCAATCCATATGCTGACATATTCTAATTTTGATTCGGGCCACCATGTTACTCTGCTGGATGGATGGCCTTTTTAATTTTATTTTTTTTGGGTGTAAAGTAGTGTTCTTTTTTTGTAATTTAATTCATTTCAACCTGTTATTTTAGTTGATAGTTGTTTGTTGTTTTGTTTATTTTATTAATTGTTTGTAAGTCAGAAATCCACGCCATTATAAACCCACAAATTTACTAATGCAATTTTGTTCATGTAATGAGGCCACTGTAATCAGGATGTTCTTTTTTTCATTGCTTAAACTTTTGAGAAGATGAGTTTTAGGCATGCTACACCTTTTTATTTTAAGTTCATTATAAATTGATGTAGTAGTTCATGCAGCTTTTGCCATGTTTACAAATTGATGTGGCATTTATTGCGTTAACTTTTAAAATGTGAATTGTCACGTGAATTATCATGTGACCCGCATTTTTGTAAAATGTGGACTGACATGTTTGTAAGAGTAGAATGAGCTGTAGTATATTGAGCATATTCTTTTGACCGGATGTAGGTCTCATTTGGTTTGTGGAATGGGTATTCCATTAAGAAATAGAATAGTTATTATTAGGAATAGAAGATAGTGGAATGTCATAGTTATTCTTATTCCTTGGTTTAGTAACAACACACATGCTTTTAAGTGGAATTGAATCAAAATTACTAAAAATTCTCCTCACTATTTTTTTTTTCAACTTAATTAAAAACAAAAAATATAAAAAATTTAATGGGTGGCCGCCGGCTGGGGTGGCCACTACTACCCTTGAAGTTGTCTAGGGTGGTCCCCGGTAAGCATCGAGGGTGGCTAAGGTCACGGGGGTGGTCACACCACCCCAGCCTCTTTTGTTTTTGTGGGATGGGTGACCAGCCACTCATTTTATTTTCCAGTTTTTTTTTTTTTTTTGTAAGTTTGAAATAAAAAGAAAAAATAGGGGTTTCTTTTTTGGAAAGTGTCGCCTATTTCTCTAATTTTTTAGATGAATAACTATTCATTTATTTAAGAGATTGGTTATTCTCAAGGGAATAACTATTCCTAAGAATAGATTCCTACCAAATAAAAGAATAACTATTTCTTCCTTTCTATCTATTTTGTAAACTAAACGGGCCATAGAGTCATATAATGTGGTTCTTTGCTAAAGTTCCTAATCACTCATTCATTCCAAGAGGCAATAGCAGGCTTTCTAGGAATTTTGTCAAGGCTCAAGTACTAATAGAATATAAGCAGAAGTGCCTTACAAACAATTATATAGGAGGAATTCGATAGATGACGATGTCTCTTAAGTACTAAAAGAATATAACTTAAGCTCTTTAATTAAACGGGTCAAATTTTTTCGATTATAACATACTAATTTTTTGTTCATTCGTGTTAAAATTGATAGACTTAAAAGTTAAGTTTGGGTGGTGTCAAGGTATGGGTAAATTATATAGGTCAATTCTAATCAGATTCATTTAACTAAATGAATCAAACCACTCAATCATAACCCTCTAATTTTGTGTTGAGTTCGTATTAAGTTTTTGGGTTACGTAAAAATTGCCAACCCTTGATTCAAAATAAACAAGAACGATACGTTGATGAACTTATAGGTCCTTAGCCTATACCAATTCGACTTTAGATGGATGGAAAATGAGGGCCTCAAAGGAGAGTACTACCTGCCTAAACAATTAGTTTGGTAGACTTTCTTTTTCTTTTCTTTTATTTCCTTTTTATTTAATTTGAAGCACATATTAGGAACGACTAATCACCTATTGCAAGTAGCTTTTTGTAAAATTTGATGAATTTTTTTGAAAAAACTATGCAACTCTCAAAGTAAGCCTCTAGGAGGATATGGAATTTATAATAGAGGCCACATAACATTGGGTAGTTCCTATGACATTGAGCAGACAAAGATAATATTAAAGATATTTATAATCACCCAATTGTTGTCAACTTGAACAGGCAGAGATCGTATTATATTTGATGGGTAATCAAAATATCTTGTCAAATATCTTAATGAAAAGGATTCTCCTTCCTCTCTCCTATAACATTCCAGAATTTGGAATCTTTACTTGATTTTTTTTTTTTTTTTTTTTCACAAGGAAAGTGATAGAATACGAGAAAAAATGCAGCAGACAGAAAGTCGTATATGATGTTGTGGTCGAAAGTGATGCTTAAAATGTTGTAAAATGCACTGCTAAATCTTAACAACTCTAGCCATTAGAGAGAGAGAGAGAGAGAGAGCTATCAATATCATGATAGGTGATGCTTGCAATTATAAAGATATTAATTAACCTTCTTTAGGTCAATAGGTAATGGGGATTGTCAACTTTATATGGAAGTTCTTTAATGTAGTTTGATGGAAGTTGAGCATTAACCTAAATCATAGCAAAGGAAGACAAAATAAATAGAAAGAGGTAAATGATTGAACTTATTATTTTCTATTTGCTTAACGAAGCATAGCGAGACTAGCATATGTCTACCCAAAAGTCATTTTAAACTTGGTAAAAAACAATCACAAAAAAAATCATCTAGCTTTTCGACTTGGGACAAAGCCTAAAAAAGACAAATAGAGGAAAAGTTGAATATTTTCAAAAAGGAGAAATTTTTTACTTCTCATGAAATATTTTCAACAATTCACCTATCCCATTACCATATCACTTTGCAGTATGCAAAAAGGATAATAATGTAAGAGGACTAAGTTTTTTTCATGTTTCTCATGAAAACGTGAGAAACACACGTCAATTTTATAGATTGAATTGGAAATTTTTTTTCTCCCAATTTAGAAAAAAAAAAAAAAAAAAAAAAAAAACAACATCAACAACTTTGTCTATAAGAAAAAGGGACAATAATTAATTAAAAAAAGAAAAAAAGAAAAAAGTAGAGATTGTCCTATGTGTTGGTACTTATAAAATTAGCTAGTCATAATCACAATATGTGTATCATACACGGCTGCATATTAATCTGAGTTAGGTATATTGCTTAGTCAATGCATTTCGAAGTTAAGTCTTTAGCTCTAGGTTATAGAAGAGATAAAGCCAACTAATTTAACAAATTAGTAGGTGGAACTAATCTTCTATGAAATATGCACTTAAACCATCTTTGAAGACCACAATTCTACATTTCATTTTTCATTAAAAATTGGTTATGATAGGTTTGAGTAAAGTGGATTGATTGACCCAGAAAAAAGTTTAAGCTTAAAGGTGTATTGGATGAAGATGATGTCTTTTTTTATTTTTTTATTTTTTTTTAATATTTTTTTTTTATCACATAATGTTGTATGCCATTAAGACATGTTTATATAAAGAAAGACATGAAAAAATAAAATAAAAAAAAATAAAAAAAATAAAAAAATACACTGTCGATGTTTTGGACGGGATTCCCTAGAATTAGAAATATTTGTTATTATTCTTGTCCGATTGTCCCTGTTATTAGGCAGGTAGGTGTGAGATGGAACTTCTTAGCCGAGCTAGGATCCCCTCCTACAATTTTCTCTGCCCCTCATTTTAAGTAAGGAATTGTAAGGAATCCAAATTGGGAAGTTTTGGTTCTTTTTGGAAGATAAGAAATTAGTGCAAGTTTTAAGATCACAATCAAGTTCAGTACAAAGTTCTATCCTCAACCCCAACACCATGTGAATATGAATAAAAACATGTGGTGGTTGAGGAAAAAAAGGGAGGTGAATGGGCTTCTCATTGATGGCTAGAGCCTAGAGGTAGTAAAGTAGCCGTGTGGTGCACTTCAAAGGTCACTATAGAAGTGAATATTGAATAATATTCTCAATGGGGGAGACTTCTTTTTTGTGATAGGAAATCATGTGTATTGAAATCATGTGTATTCAAGATGCTGAATTTTGAAAAAAAAAGAAAAAAAAGAAAAAAAAAAGGTGGGTTAGATCTGTTCTATTACTTCGGAAAAACTAATCAAGTTATTACTGGAGCTCTGTAAAACCAATTATTAGGCTTAGTCCCACTTAATAATAAACTAACGTGACACTCAACGCACACAAGCATCTTTATAAATAGTTTATATTTCTCATGTGCTTAAACCATTTTTCATAGCCCCTCTCACACTCCTTGACATGCAATTGTAATATCTCGAGCAGATCTCGAGCTACCCAAACACCAGCCTAGATAGGTGGGCCCCACAAGGTCCTTCCAGTAATTGCCTGTCTAAATTGCAAACAATATGAGCAAACAATTCCACTGGATCTTAATCCTACCCTTGAAAACCTTATTTTCTCACACTTTCTTCCTTTACAGTTCCTCTTCATCGTCTCACTCTTTCTCTTTCTCGCATTCCTCATATTATATGAAAATATAAAAAAATATTTGGCGATTTTTCATGTGAGTGAGCAAAATGCTAGAAAATATTTTTCAAACAATTTTCAGGATTGCAAAGAATCACGAAAAAAAAAATAGCAACTTTTTTCTGTAAAATATTTTTTTAAGCTAAAACAAACCAGGCCTCAATATTTGACTAAATTTTTGGAATGTCACATTTAACAGAGAAGTAAAATATGTTTCCTTTGAGATTTGTTTCACCTAGGTGCAATTTTCCTGGGACAGATATCTGTAAGTAACAAGACATGAAGACAAACATGAACAGTTAAATAGATGCTGGAATTGAAGAAATATTTCTCACATGCCTGTTTTGTCTGGTTGCTCGAAAATGAAGTGCATTTAAGCAAGAAGGTAGAGGAACAGCCCCACCAACAAGGCAAGAATGGTCCCCTTTCCTCCTCAAAAAGCACCCAACAAAACTACAAATGGAGTAAATGAATGGCAGGAATGAAGAAAACCCTAAATGCTGACCCTATGTTTTTTTATTTTATTTTTTATTTTAGGGTTAATAACTTTTTTGGTACCTCGGTATTAATGTTTTCATTTTTCTTCCATAGGTTTTAAAACTAGACAAATCCGGTACCTCACCTATAGAAAAGGACAAAATCAATATTTCGGTTAGATTTCGTCAGTCCCAATTAACAAAATTTCCACGTGTCACGCCCATAATACGCCACATGTCATAAAAATAATAAAATAAAAAAAAAAACCTAAACCTAAAAAAAATAAAAAATTCGGCCACCCCTAATCAATCATTTCTATTGGAATTGAATCTTAATCCTAATCCCCACATTGACCAATACAATTCGAATTCTATGGGTCGTGACTCGGCAACATCACTCGCTTTTGGGTTCTAATTCCACCCGACCGACGAAGAACTCGTTCGCTTCTACCTCAAGCGTAAGATCGCCGGCAAGCCTTTCCGATTGGATTTGATTCTCAGCTGTTTTATTGGGATTGACGGAAACTAACAGAGGTATTAATTTTGTCTTTTCCCATAGGTGAGGTATTAGATTTGTCTGGTTTTAAAACTCAAGAGAAAAAATAAAAACATTAAAACCAAGGTACCAAAAAAGTTATTAACCCTATTTTTTAATATATATTTTTTTTTATTTTTAATTTTATAAATTGACCCTTAGTTTCTTGCTTCTTCCATTTTCCACCATTAATTCACTTTATTATTATTATTATTATTATTATTATTTGATTTTTATATGTTCAATGTTTGTGTACAACTAGCTTTTGCCATAAAAGATCAAGTTCCTATTTTGTTGGTCCTATCCTATCAATTTATGAACTTTGACATTTAACTACATTTAACCCTATTTAACTATTGCTTTTTTTGCAATGTCTTCTTTAAGGTTTTCATTTTTGCAATAATAAAAATATTCTTTATAAGATTTTTAATTTTATAGAGAATATTTTTGTCATCTTAGACCCCGAAAAAGACATTGCAAAAATTAAAGGAGGAAACAAGTGGCCATTTTGTTGCTGTGGACAGTGTACTCGTTAGGGACCTCACAAATGTGTAGACTTTGGAAATCTGTGTTGTGTTGCTATGACATTTATATTTGATATAGACCTAACTGGTTTGTCTTATAACATCATCTGTAATTTCGTCAGCGATACAATTTTTTGATACACGAGCTGTTAAATTACTGCTTATTATGAGAGATGAACGACGAAAACTCAAGACTTTGCTCAAATACTATGTTAAATTGTTGCTTATTGTAAAGGTTTAAGATGATAAAAATAATTGATTTAATTATTTAATTAATATTTTAACATAAGTAAAAGAAGAAAACAAGTTAACCAGACTATTTTTGGACGAACAATATATTTTTTTTATTCATTTAAATAAAGTGTCTAACTCCACAAGATTATATATAATTTGAGAGCAGAATTTGATTCCTTAAGGGGAACATAATTGTTTTTCCTTTCCTTTTTGTACTAAAATGCTATAATTAATAAAGTGTTAGTCAAGCTCTAGCAAAAAAAAAAAAAGGACCTTATCAATTAAGCCTTAAAAGAGGGGAGAAATCGATTCCTTTCAACATAATTAAATGGATATAAAGAACAAATTTTCCAGTTTGAAAGAATTTCTTTCAACTAATCTAAAAACCGTCTAGTTCAATCGGCTGCTAGGACCAAGTTTTATGAAGCGGAGATCACTAGTTCGAATCCCCCTCTCCCCTCTTGTGCAGACATGTCAAAAAAAAAAAAAAAAACCTAACCTAAAAACCGACATATATTCAAAATACACTCGAACATTCAAACCGATTAAAAAAATGAAACCAAAAACAGAAACACAAGAAAAAAAAAAAAATCACTTCAATTATGATGTAGTGTTGATGCAGTTTTTCGTACGGTCTGACCGGTGATGGACTACCTACAAAATAGTAAGAGCGTCAAAGGATCTGCCGCTCTACGAACCGGCAAATCCTTTGACGCTCTTAATATTTTACAGATAATCCATCATCGGACACGCCATTTCAAAAATTAAATCAACACTAGAGATGATAAAAAGTAAAAAAATAAAAAAGATTGTTTTGATTTTAATGTCCCAAAGAACAAAGTTTTCTCCTGCACACAATTCAAGTGAAGAGTAAATATATGATCCAAATTCCAAACAAGTAGACACCTCAGGCGATAGTTACAGACGTACAATGTTTGTTGAAACGTCACTGTATTTTAAAAGTGATCATAAATATGACAAATCGTATTCCTTCATGCAGACAAAATACAAAAACAAACACTGTGTCTGTGGGAGATGTAAGAAACCTACGGATCTCAAAAACTCTAGAAAATACCGACATATTTCTTTTACGTCGTATACTATATAATTTAAGATAGTATCGTCTTTAAGAAATAGCTCAATTTGTTGGGACTACGCTTAATAAAGCGGAGGTTACTAGTTTGAATCCCTCCCCCCCTCTTGTGCAGACATATCAAAAAAATATATATATTATACAAAACTTCTTCCCAAGCACCCGTTGTAACACCTCATCCTATTGATATACAATATTATCCGCTTTTGGCTCTCTCGAACTAGATTTTTCAAGAGGTCACCAATCTTGGTACTACTCTTGCATACGCTCGCTTCACTGTGGAGTTTTGATTAGAATCATGATCATCACGGCTTTAAAACGCGTTATTATCAAGAAGGGTGTAAATATACATATAAGCTCGCACATTTCCATATCCAGACGATGTGGGACGCCACATACGCAATGAAGCTGTAGACAGTCAAGTGAAATCTAATCCACAAAATAATTTGATTTGTGAACAACATCATTGTAGTAAGAGGTGTGATACAATCACAATTTAAACCTAACTTTGGTCTAACTTTTAGACTAAATTTCTTTCTCTCTAGTTTAAGGCTCTTTCTCTTCCATAGACAATTTTTTTTTTTTTTAAACTTAAGAGAAAAGTTAGGCTAGAATTATGTTTAAATTGTACCTTTACCATTTTTTATTTTAGTAAAGGTCGTAATCTCAAAGGAATCGTAACCACATAATAGGACTAGACCAAAACGCCAAAAAAGTATATATATATATATATATATATATATATATATATATATATATATTAAATGATTAATTAGGAGAAGAATATCTCTGTTCTCCCTGCAGAACCGTCTCAGAGTCTCAGTGGCTTTTCAATAGAATAGAAGATAAAATAAAGGGACTGAAACGCCATTAATTTGTAGAGAAGAAAGCGCTAGATAGTGAGACGTGTTTGCTTCACAGAGAATGGACGACAAAGCTTTATTTTTTTGTTATCTTGTTGGAAAAGCATGGAGTGAGAAGGCTAAAATGTGTCAGCTTTCTGGTCACACATACTTGAGATTGCCTTCTTTATCTTATTTTGGTTTCCTCTGCTGCAACTTGATATATATCCACAGGAGTTCAAGATTCTGTCCAAAGAAGAAGGAAAAAAAGAACTTGAAATTTGTGAAATGTTTTCAAATTACTATATATATATATATATATATATGATTGAAACTTTTACAGTATTCAAACTTTGAAACACAATATTGAAAATGTTGTCAAAAGTGTTTGAATTTGCAGTTTTTTTTTTTTTTTTTTAAAAAAAAAAAACTGTGATTTAAAAACTATTGATTTCAAAACTTGAGATTTTTTAATAGTATAGTTAAGTGTTTGGTAAACTTATCTTTATACCTTTAGAATTGCAGATTAGGTTTTAAAATCGTGTGTTTTTAAATATGCATACAATTTGAAAATACATTTTTTCAAACTGTAATTTTTGAAAACCGTACTCCCAGATGATACATTTTTCACGATTTTGTTTAAAATCGCACTTTTAGCATGTGAAATCCCAGAGCCAAACGTAATCTTAGTTTGATTTCTAAATCCTAGTCCTCTACATAAATAATTGAGGCTAAATTTGCTTTGGAAAAAGAAGACAAGAGCAAAAGAAGTGCCAAATATCTTGAAAGGGCGGCACAAGGTGTATAAAATGCTAGTTGAAGCTAAAATCTAGATTTTTTTGAATGAACGCTTAGACACAAATGAAGAAATGGGTTCGATTGATAACGCTCTTTGCGTTTGCTTAGTAAAAGTATTACCAAACAACTTTAAACACAAAACACTCAAAACTATTTTTCATTTTTTTGTCTTTCTCGTATCGTAACACTTTTTCAATAAAAAAAAAAAAAACAACAAATATCACAATGCAAAACTATTTATCAAACCAACTGGATTGAAATTACAGACAAACATTCCCCCCCAAATACAGATTCCAACTTCTAATTTCCCTTGTATATTCTAATGCACTGGAATTTTATATTCAATTATTGCCAAGAGTGGGGAAGCTAAAGAACCTTTATTTCTCAAGTTACTTTGGTTCTTTCCTGGATCTGTCGCTGTTAAGACAACTTAGCACTACAAGGAAGTGAGAGTTTGTGACAAATATAACAAATTACTTATTGAGCTGCAGTTTAACATAGACTTAGCAAGAAGACACAAAAGTGGTTCAAAAGAAGAGATATTAGTGATAAGAGAATTATCTGAAAGTCCAGTTAAATCATCACTTATTTCATCATTTATCTCAAAAGTTTAAATGAGACCCACGTTAAATATTTAACTGAAATGAAGTAAATGATAGAAACAAGTTTTGAACTCAGAACTTTTGTTCTAATATCACGTTAAATCACCATTTAATACGGAAAACTCTCACAAATCATAATCTTTCGAGATAAATAGTAATTTAATGGCATCACCTGTAAACCTAGCATGTAAATATGTTCTGCATCTGATGAGAACAATATATATAAGAGATGCTAATCTGTCTGAGCCTGCAACTAAATAAGAGAAAACTACATAAGGCAGCTATATTGCTATCACACATGTTGCAGTCACCCGTTGAGAACAACAGGCATATCCAGTAAAGATTGTTGACTAGTTTTCATGGTGGTATCATTATAGATCTATTTATTCTGAAAGAGGAAAAAAAAGGGACAATTTCCCATTAAGATGTACAAACTATACTAATAATTAATACCGTGAATAATACATGTTACTTGATCCTCTTCTCTTCTGCTCGGGGTGACATAATTTCCATGGATTATCCATGAATGTGTTCAGGTAACACTAACAGGGCCGAAAATAAGGGGTGCTGGGGAAGGCTTATTTTGTTCCAAAGGCTTTGGAGCTGCGAGTGTGAGCTCCAGATTAGGTGCTGCAATGGAGGAACTGGGTTTGGCTGCATAATTTGAAGCTTTCAGCTGGGAATCAAGCAACCCATATAGCCAAACAGGTACTTTCTGGTTGTTAGAAGAAGCTAATTGAGGATTGTCAGTTTCCTGGTTATCTGGTTTGATATGCTCAGAGGAAGAAGTAAGGCCTAGCAGAGACAGAGTGGTATCATGGTGAATTTTACGTTGAGAGTTGTGTTGAGCAGGAACCAGATCACTTGGCTTTGAATTATAGTTGTTGCTGCTCCCAATCTGTCATGTTCAATACAAGAAAAATATAAAAAATCAATTGAAAATCAAATTCTCCAGAGGGATATATAGTTTCTGGTTTTCATGGTTGTGCAGAAGTGATCCAAGGAAGATCTTTATATATTACCATGTCAAAGAGGCTTGAACGTCTCTTCTTCTTGTTGAGGCTTGCCTGTCGAAGAAAATACTTCTGAGCATGGCTAGCAACTTGTGTTGGTGTTCTTGTTGTTACATAGTGCCTGGAGATGCCCCTCCAATCACCCTTCCCGAGCTTGTCAAGCCCGAGCAGAAATGTTCTGTGCTCCTCTTCTGTCCATGGAACTCCTAAACGAAAAGAAGACGGAAATATTAGAGATTGGTGAAGAAGAAAAAAAGTGTCACTTTTGTAGTGAAGTAGTTTGATGTGAATTGTTGGGAAAATTTGGAAAAATACAAGATATGAGAAACTTGATTACCTTTTTTCCTCTCTTGGGGTCGACCAATGAGACCATCAGAGAGATAACCAAATGTTGTTCTGTCAGAATTCTCATCAAGGGAAATTCTAGAAGAGGACAATGATGAAGATGGGGATGATGATGAGGAGGATGATGGGTATAAGCAATCCATGCTAAAACTTTTCTTCATGGCAACTACAGAAAATGAAGAAAGGTCAAGCTGCACTCCAAAGAGCTTAAGACCACCAGAAAATGTTCCCCTGTAAGTTGTGCAGGTCCTTGAATTATGGCCTACGTTTCCACAATGAGAGCACTTTCTGCCCATGTTCACCGGGACAACCTCAACTTCTCAGAGAGGGAGAGAGAGAGAGAGAGAGAGAGAGCACAAAAATAACTAATATGTTTGGTAGTATATAACATGATGGGGTAAGGGTGGGGCTTAAGAAAATGGATGCACACCAAGAGAAGATGATTGGATAGACATAGTTTATTGTTGGATATTTTTTCAACTTGTGTTGTAAACAAAAGAAATGATAATAATAATAAAGTAGACCCTGCCTCCTCTCTCTCATCTCTTTTTTTCTCTCTAGAAAGCTTATCTTACACGGGGTAGTTTTGCCTTCTGGAGATATACAGGGTACATTTTGTCCTCTGGAGTTTTCTAGCATGCTACATTCTGTAGATGGGGACGCTTCCAATTTACTTTTCATCCGTGCATTGCACCTATTTGACATTGAATTAGATAGCTACTTTTCTGTATTTTCAGTTTTGGATTGATTTTTATTGATATTTTCATATTATATTGGTATTTACAAAGGAATAGGAGAGAGATATTAGTCCTCCAATCCTTGGGAGTTAGGTAGATGACTTGTAAACAGAGAAGAAATATCACAGAAGTGAGAACTTAGGAAAGTGATGTTCATCACCCAAGACACCTTTCATGGGAAATTCACTGCAGCTCTCTCTCTCTCTCTATATATATACCCATGTTAATTATATAAAATATAGGACAAAAGAATGTGAAGAAATTAGCTTTGAATTTTCAATCTCATACTTTGTCCTACCAAAGACCTTGGGATCGAAGTCAATAGAAATCTTCAAATGTAATGCAAAAGTCCAAAGAAAATCTTCAGAAGAGCTTGGTCATCTCAATTCCTATCAACAAAGTAAAGACTAAAAAAAAACGCAGATTGATGATCACCATTTGATCAAAAATATAGTTGAATTCTTTAGAAAACTTGTCCACATTCATACTATTGGACTTAGATCCCGTGCAATAGGACAATCCCATGTGAGAGCTTGCCTTAATGGGTGGGAGTCCATACAAATTCTCATATGAACTGTCCTATTGCATTATTGTACGGGATCCCATCGTAACACTATTTGGATTGTTGGACATCTCACATCATCATCTCTTATACTATATATATATATATAGTCCAAGGAAAATACTAATTTATATTGTATTAAACTATTGTCATTATTTAAATATATTATGGTACTTGGCAAAAATATCATTGTCACAAATAGTATCTAGAGCTGAATAGAGAGAGGAGAACATTATATTCCCTTTCTAATGTAGGTAAATATTATCCATAAAATAATCAGAACAAGTTGGGGAGTGAGATATAATATATTTGGTAGATACCTCACCCAACTAGCTTTTGTCTTATTTAAATGTAATGTTATTATCATATTGGTCAACCTTTTGAGGATGGGTCATGGGTCTCATATCATTGCATCTGGAAGCCAATTTTAGGAATATTTTAGCCTTTTCTCTGTGCCTGAACCAGCAACCACGCTCATCTGGTCAATTACTTCAGGCTCATTTGGGGTTAAAAACTTAAAGGAATCTTCGCTCAATATAGAAAGAAGAAAAGATAATGATCTTAAACATAGTTTCTTAACCTAATAATGACTTGCTTATTCTTAATAAGAACTATATATAGTACAAGATGGGGATCCACACCTATTTGTGAGAGAGGCCACGTGGAAATCAGCTGCTCAAATAAATTTTGGGATGTCCGACTGCTTGTTTAGACAGGTAGATCCCATATGAGCTCTTCAGAAGTAAACGTTTTTAGTCTTGAAGTCGCACATTTTACGTTACCAAAAACAAATAATTTTGAAATCTACGCTACCAATTCCACGCAAGAAGGACATGAAATTTCTAGACCGAATGGCTTACAGGTCTGCTGGGATGAACCGGCGGGGGATACATATGGCTTAGAGCATTCAACTGACTAAGGCATTAGAAGTATTTCCACCGACTTACCCCGGTGCCTCTTAGCCATTCGTTCCAATGATTCCAGGTCTTCTTTAACGTAGAATTGACCATGCAGATTTCAGCATTATCGTATCATATGTAAAGTTGAATAACTGTGGAACCATAAAGGGAGTTGAATATACGAATAACCCGATTCATTAAACTTGGTGAACTTTCTAAGAAGTTTTGTGTGTCATGGTCTTTGGTTATGTTTGGTGAACCTCTTCTGGTCTTACGAGTATCCAGAAAAATGGTATTTTGTCTTTTTTACCAAAGTCGTTGAAATTGGTTCTATATCCATTATCCAAAGGCCTTAAGGTAACATTTTTCATTGAGAGCAATAAGAGGCTAAATCTAATATAGAGCCATGGCCCCTGACCCCCTGGTTACATTCCTAGTTTCCAGGTCAGTTTTTGGACTAAGGGGAAAAGAGGGGGGATTGGAGTTAGAAGAAGAAATAAGATTTCTTATGCAACTTGAATGAGACTTGATGCAGGCCAGTTTTCGAGCAGGTCCATCGTAATAAAAAGGTCATATCTTGAAATTTCACATGAAGAAAATCTTGGTAGCTTTGAAAAGCCTATTCAAAGGACTACAAAGTAATATTTTATGAAGATTTTTCAATTTCAATGTTTACCGTGTCAAAACGGGGCGCCAAGAGAAATACAAAAAAGTTCCGAAGAGACTAGGTCAAAGTGCCATTCGATACCTAAGAGGCTCGGTCGATGGCCGTTCAATCGAGTGCTATAATTTGAAACAACCCTAGATGTTCAGTCAGTAGCAGACCGCAGGAATTCATCGCAAGGTTCCGTTCGAACGCTACTCGACAAAATTTCGTTTTAATTTGCTTTCCAAGTAGGGTTTGTACTTGTTTTTCTATATAAACTTTCCTAGAACGGCTTAGGCCGTAGCCAACAACTTTTTTTCTTCAGTTTTCAATAAGAAACACTCTTAAGAGTGATTTTCTATCTTTTTTTTTTCTTCTTCTTCTCTCAATTCCTTGATTTGATTCTTGGTTTCAAAAAGAGTTGTGAGTTTTGTGATTATTAATTCTGCGATCCACCACGCTCAAGACTTATTTCTACTGAGCTGCATGATGTGGTGCTAATTTTTTGCCGTTGCTTCCACACAAGCCTAAAAGTTAAAAACTTTAAGAGAAGCAAATGGGCAGAAGTGTAGCATTAATTTGCTGAAGTAAAAAGCACTGCACCCTAAACAAGTGTTAGATCAGCTTTCACAATTTCAAAATAAAGTACAACAGCACTGTATACTGGGCATGCTTTTGTTAGGTGCAAATACATAGGATGATCTCACCATTTCAAGTTTATACTGCTCATTGCTAGCCCCTCCCTAATGCAATCCAGATTACACGTGGATTCACTGAGGAGTTTGGGATTAATTCTAAGCAAGGAAAAAGTGTTGCAAGTCAAATATTATCAAAATGGTACAAGTTAGGTGCACCAGCAAATTGATAATCATGAACTCGAGTAGACCAGTCGGAATAAAATCGTCATATCTTTTGATTTCGATATCAAATTAAGGTAAAATGAGCTCCAATTCCAATGTTTACTTTGGTTAAAACGAGTTGTCAATAGAAATTTTGTGTGATGTTGAATTGCAGGACAAAAGCTTCACTCGACACTTGCTTGAGCGAGTTTGCGTCTATTTTAATAAATGCGAGTTTGCTTTTCTCTAGAGGAAAAAAAAAAAAAATGTGAATTTTATGTTTGCAGATTTAACGCCCCAATACGTCACGCTGTATCACTTTTTTTTTAATTTTTTTTTTTATCTATTATCTTCCTAAAAACTTTTCAGTTATAAAATATTAGCAACCACCGAGTTCTAGTCTTTTGGCTAACACCAAAAGGGAGCAAATCAACTCCACATTTTAACAGAGGATCTCAAACACTGCAGATTGATTATATATATATATATAGAAAATTAAGTTTAGTTAATTAGCATCAGTGTGCCACTAATGTGAGAAAAGAAAGATTACATCAGAGATCATAATCCAGTATTAGAACTAGAATTGTTGAGGAATGTCCAATGTACAAGCACTCTTTGCCATCTTTCATTATAATATAATTATATTATAATATCATATCATTCTCAATAATGTTGCAGCAGCGACTTCGCAACAGTTTCTTTTGTTAATGGCCAAAACTACAGTCTTTCATCTTTTACCCGGCTTCTAATTCTACAATCATCTCCCTCCTTCAGTCCAATCGCCATAAACAATTGCTGACGCAATTAATTAGTCTCGTATTGGGAAGATGATTAATTCGTTCATAGGTTTGTAGTATTTCATTGATTTCGTGTGCTACGTGACATTGAGTTTTATAAGTGATTTTATGAGGTTTCAATTGAAACTTGACCAATCATTTTGGAGTGATAGCGTAAATGCTACTAGCGTTTTTCACCGATCGTTACACAACTAGTCATTGTGATAAGGGAAAATGAAAGATCAGTTCTTAAGTTTTGATGGGTCTTGTAAGTTTAAAAAATGGCCAAATTATTAACGGAGTTTCTATCGTATCTGCCGAGTTGTCATGTAATCGCTCAATGTGAAATTTCAGTTGTGTCATAAATTAATAATAATTTTTTATTTTATGTGTGCCTCCACCCCCACCACACAGGAGTTTTCTTTTTCTTTTTCTTTTTTTTTTGGGGCAGAAATTTAGGGACTAGTTTTTAAATGTATCAAAAGTTCAAATCCCAAAGACAAAATTTGTTCATTTTCCCTTATGATAATATATTGCAACAGGTCCTTTTTAATATCCCAAACACACACTTTATTCTTATTAATTGAATTCTGGTGTAAGAATTATAAGAGTCAAATTCATCTTTGAATGTAGTGCCCTCTTCATGATAATATATTAATTGGCACAAGAAAATAGTTGGTGAAGTCATATTGATGCTTTGAATTTGTTAATTTACTACATCATGCCTTACTATTATACTTTATGCCACAGAGAAGTCACCTTTTTTTTCTTTTTAAAAAAATTTTTTTTTTGAAAGGAACAAAGAAGAAGTGACTTTCTAACTCTACATTATAAAGGTGTCATTCTAAGTCATCAGTTCTTTGGGTCAAAGTAAAATATAATATTCAGGAAATTAGAATTCTTATGAAGATGAGGAAACTTGCTCCATTAAACAATTTTGGACTCTGTTAAAAGTCAGAGCTATTTTTTGTGCAATTTTTTTTTTTTTTCTTCTTTCTATTATATCTTTTATCAGTTTAATTCCCAAGTTTAGAGAAAAATTATGTCCCTTCTGAGATGCCATTCATTTCAGATTGAAATTGTCATAAAACTGATAGAAGCATGTTACATTGAACAAGTATGTTGGTGATTACTTCTTTGTTATTTCCAGGATTTTATTTGAGGCTTATTGGGAATTTAAAATGAAGAAGAAAGGCTTTATTAGCAGTATATGCAACAGAATATACTAATTATCCCCAATGGCAGATACAAAGATGGATTTTGTTGAAGATACAATTTAAGTCCCAACGCAGCTATTTTCCAGTCAAAGGCATTGAAGACTAACAATTAGCAGTTTCTTGGCAATGAATAGAGTCCAAAGTTTTTCATAAGTGAGAAAAAGCGTGTAAAATTTAATCTAGACCGTTTAAAAAACTACTGTAATTTGTTTTTTTTACAGCACCTAAGTCATTCGACCTTAGCTGATTTTGCTTTCATAAAAGAAGAGAATCTCTCATAGCTTGTCAAATAAATCACTATGTAGAAAATTGATACATCTAAGATTGAAAAAGTAAAAACACCATTATTGCAATATGCAGAACAATCAAAATGTCAAGAATCAGGAAAAATAGATGTACTTCCACAACCTGCTGGTGCTTTTAAGGCATAATTCATATAGGTACATCACTTCTGTTATAATCTGTTTCTACCAAACAGTTTTGCAGCTGCAACTTTCCTTCTCATTACAGCCTTGACTTGTACAAGAATTCTTCTAAAAGATACAGTGAACTGCGACAGATTTAACCTTCAAACAAAGTCAACCTAAAGCTACACGAGTATTGAGTTGTCACAATACAGAATAGTCGACAGCAGCTTTTACAAACAAAAGCTGTTAGGCAGAAGCTAGTAAGAGAAAAGGTCCAAACCACAGTTTTCACTGCAATCATGCAAAAGGAAAAAAAAAATTACACCCTTCATGACTTGAACAGAATTGGGAAAGACTTGCTCTTGATGGAAGAAGAAACCACACTCAACAAAGCATGCTTTCAAGAGCCACTCCAATGTCTGAACTTGCAAATTCCACGGCGGTTTTCTGCAAACGAGTTACGAATAGACTGCATCATGGAACAGACAGCTGGAATGTGAGCCAATTCTTCATTCTGCTCCTGCAAAATGATTTAGCTTCATTTTAAGTGTAAGCCTTATGCGAGAGACAGAGAGGGAAGAGAAAGAGGTAATACCACTTCGGCAAGACGCTCCTCCAAACCATTTGAATTCACATCAACAGGCATGAATATCTTTCTATAAGCCATTCTCAGGCTATTTATCTAAATCCTTGCCCAAAGGAATAAATCAGCTCTCTCAAACAATGTTAATTTATAACTTTAAACCATGAAAGTCAAATTCTACTTCATCCAAACCTCTGCAACTGTGAATCCACGACGCCGAAGACCCTCTACATTCAAGCCACGAAGCTCAGCTCTTTCTCCAGCTACCAACATGTACTTCGGGACATCTTGTGAAATCTTTAGGCATATAAGATAGAGAAATTAGATTTTCGAGGATAATACTCTTTTTTTTTTTTTTTTGATATCGGGGAACCTCTACAAGCAGGGCTCTTTGAACCCACCATTGCAGAGTAAACCTCGGTCTTGTGCACTGCACCCTCGAAAGTTTTCCTACATGGAACTGGGTAAATCACTAGCTTTTCACCCGGGGGTATGGCCCTAAGGGATTGTTTGCACCCAATAGGTGTTGAACCTTGGACCTTGAAGGGAGCAAACCTCCAAGACCAAGGCCTTCACCACTTGGGCCAACCCCTTGGCAAAAAAGTAATGATTCAGTAAAATCTTGAGGGCTATGTACCACTTCAGCTTTTTTGCAGTGTTCTACACATCAATATGCATGTGCTAGACACCCTTTCTGGAACTGACAACTGTGTCACAGTTTAGTCAGCCTTGAAGTCATTGTGCCAAATAACTCAAGTCCATGTTGGGTACCAACACCCATGTCAGTTTCCTTGTTACATAAAGTGACAACTCAAAGCTTATTATGAAGAGATGATCATACCACAGAACCCCCGCCAATAAAAGAGAAAGAACCAACACAGCAAAATTGATGAACAACGATGGCACCTGCAGTGTGAGCATAGTCCTACATTTGGAGCATATTGATTAAATTCTAATTATATAAAATATTTGAGAAATAACATTATACAAAGATGTTAAACCATGCAAAATAAACAAAGGACTTACTTCCACCACAACATGGCCTGCTAGAAGAGTATTATTTGCAAAAATATTATTGTTACCAATCTTGCAATCATGGGCAATATGACAAGATCCCATGATAAGATTGTTATCGCCAATAACCTGAAAGTATATGCTAGTTAAAATATGAAGTAATCTAAATTTAACGCAAAAGTTTCAAATCTTGAAAAAGAAAAAGAAATCAGCCTCAGTCACTCCCTCATACCGTCCGATCATTTGACTTTGAAGATCGGTGGATTGAGGCATGTTCTCTTATGTCATTGTTGTCCCCAACATCAAGGAAACATTCATCACCTGGCTAAACAACAGACATATAAATAAGAATGGTAATCCTGTACACAAAACAGCCACACATGTATTTAAGTTGCGACTGTTATTATCCTTTTATTTTTGCTCAGGTGACTGTTATTATCCAATACATGAAACAAAGCTTAAAGATGATATTTCTCATTTAATCATCTTTGGCCATTTTCATTCATTCATTTTTTTTTTCTTTTTCCTGAAAACCAAACAGAGTGCATGAGAAAGTTATATTAGGGGGAAAAAAATGAAATAACAGAATAGCATAACAAGATATGCAATATATTATCATAAAATAAAAAGTAGGAGGATCCTTGGTTTTCAAAACCAGTTTTAATGTAACCTGTTCAAAACAGTTTTTTTTTTTTTAAAAAAAAAAAAAATTCCCAAGAGAATGATAGTATGAATAAGACTAAGGGTCTATTAGAGTTTGCGATTTTAAAATGAACGATTTAAAAATGCAATTTCTACAATTAAATATTTGGCAAAATCCCAGTTTAAACTTTAAAATAATAGTTTAGCCTTTAAAATAGTGTGCTTTTAAAAAGCACCCGTTGTGATTTGAAAACACAAATTTTTCTACGTTTTCAAAACGAAGATTTTTAAAAACGCTTTTTTGTGATTTTATTTATAATCGCACTTTTTGTATGCGAAATAGCAATGCTAAACACACCCTAAAGCCACATTCAAGGAGAGCAGTGAATCAAGTTGAGAATACAAATTTCCATAACAGCAAACATCTGGTTACCATCACAAGTTGAAACAGATAAGTTAGCATCAATGCCACAAGAAACCAACCTTGTACTTCAAGTCTTGGCACTTAATGCCAACCACGGCATGATGCCCTATAATATTATTGCATCCAATGACTGTTCGTCCAGGAAGATCATCACCAACCACAGCACCACTGCCTGACAAATTTAAGCATGTAATATAATTACAACAAGGAAGAACAAGACGAAGTACGCATCACCACAAAATAAACACAAAACGCAAAATCATCATCTAAACTCACGTCATCAAGACGCATCGCTCCCCCAAATCCGTATTTCCAAATACATGGCTCCCAGGATACAATTGACAACCATTCCCAAGCCGTGCAGAGGATCCAATGGTGCAGAAAGGACCAACCGAAACACCCTGCACCATAAAAAATCACTTTTTACGTACCCTATACGAATCATTAAGCACATAAACAGCCAACCAATCCAATTGATAGAATTTCATAGCTTTGAACATGGACTTAACCCTCCATATATATTAACACTAATGCAAGCTAAGCAACTAAGCAGCAGATTGAGCTCCACGCAAACTTATATTTCGATTACTATTACTATTACTATTACTACACATAGTCTGACAATCAAAGCTCTATACAGCCAACAGAGTATCAAACACACAAAATTGCATTTGAAAAATTAAATTAAGACTAAAAAAATTAAAGGGCATTTTTGTTAAAATATTAATTGTAAAAAATTTATTCTTTTATGTGAATATCCACACGCGAGGAAGAATATTAAAATATTAATTATAAATAATTAAATTCACCTTCTCTTATCCGCTTAAAATTTTGAAATAAATGATATTTAACAATTGTTTTAGTAGAACATTCGAATTAGAACTGCATTTTCTACTTGGTTTCCTAATTCCAAGGATGAAATCTCAAAATCCGACACATGTTAGCATAAAAAAAATAAACAAATAAGGAACAAAAATTGGAGTGGAATAAGAATTTAAAGGTGAAACAGTAAAGAGTACCCGTCCGATCACAGCATTGGGATGCACGATTGCCGAAGGGTGAATGAAGCTCTCTAACGCTTCCGCTTTCTTCTCCTCCGCCTCCGCCCCATCTTCGCACAAAACCAAAAATACAACATTTATGTTAGTCTCTGCGTTCGCATGTTGTATAGCAGAGAAACAAGCATTCAAAGCAATGCGAGAGAGAGAATACAGGTGGAGAAGCGGCGCAGAGAGAGTGAGGAGAGGGTGAGAGACGAGGGAATAGGCTTGCGAAGTTTCAGGAGCGAAGCCATGGGTGTACCTCCCACAGCGACTTTACTTCGAAGCTGCCCTCCTATATGCGTGGGCCGATCTGGTACGGTTTACTGGGTCAATCTGGAGCGTTCGATTGTTGGACTGAGTGCTTGATGTACGGCTAACAGGAGGGCCGCCCGATCACCATTTTTTTTTTATTTAATAACTATATTATTTTAATATTTATCATATCGTTTTACTCTATTTTAAAAGACAGATAGACATCAAAGTAACAATTTTTTAATTTATTTAATTAAATAATAATTACTAAAATTTGAGGAAATTTTAATATCTTAAGAATTCTAAACAACCTTAATATTCTTGTGGTCCATTAATTATCTGAATGGACTGATACATCTGTTTACTTTTTATTGGACGTGGCATGATATGCTAATCAGATGTCACTTGTTACCGTTAAAAGTTAACATAAAAGGTGCAAAGAGAGTTATTTGATAACAGTGTAAACTTTACGGACCGATTTAATAAATTTTAAACCTTAAAGAGCAGTTGAATAAAAGATGAAACCTCATGAACCACTTAAGCATTTGTCCCTCAAAGAAATGGTTACTTTAGGGTTCATAACCTAAAACTATTTTCTCCGACCTAATTTAGATAAAAACTTTGTTCTCTACAATTCACCTGCAACAAATTTGATGCCAAATCTTTCTTCTTTTATTCAGTTAAACGAATTCAATGTAATATTTAGGCTAGTTATGACACCATTGCTCAATGGCAAGAGATACAAACTAAAGAGCCCCCACACACCCCACCCCCCCCTTCTTATAGTTGAAAGACATAGAGTTGAGATCAAAAAAATAAACAATAATAATTATTAAAGAACCAAGCAACTTAGAGTAAAAGATACATTTCCTCATTACCAAAAATATATGAATGTCCACAAGGGAATTTGCTAACCCTCCACCCCTAAAAAAAAAAAGAAAAAAAAGAGATGTCATTTACATTTTCTCGTATTCTCAAAACTGTACAGCCATAATTGCTACTGTAAGTCTGTGTTCAAGTAATATAAGAAAGGCAAAGCAATCTAAGTATTGCTATCATGTGGACTGTCTACAAATGGTGTCCTTTTACAAGAACTTCTGCTCCCTTCACTCTGCAGGAGAACCTCCTACTTGATCTCTATTGTAATGCTGCTCCTTCTCTGGTCAAAACTTTCCCCATGCTGTTTTCAAGAGGCTCAAGAGGTGATTGGTTGATTACATGACAATGTCACCCTCCAACATTCGAAGCACCTACAAGGGAACAATGTGCACAGAAAATAAGGAAACCGTGATCGAGTAGCATTCAGTCAGGGGCGGAACCAGGATCAGTGCTATTTGGGGGTAAATCTAAACGAAGCTACTTTCATGTTGGAAGGCAAAACCAAAAGAAAACTTTTGTAATACCACGGCAGAGAGAATAGCAAATAGTTTCTGCTTAAAGTATCATCAAGTAATATGAATTTTATTGAGCATAAGTAATGCTTATTTTGTATGTAAAATATAAAAGAGTTTAAATAAGAAGTCCAAGTCTCCAACCTGAGACATGCGAGGTCTCGAATGGGGATCCCGCCGGATGCACAAGGAGGCACATTGCAGCATGCGATAAACCTCATGCTCTAAGTAGCAGTTCCTCAAGCATGGATCTACCAGTTCATGAATAGCTTGTTTTTCTAGCAAAGGTCGTGCCTGTTCCAGATTTGAAACATAAGCAATGACAAAGGAGAAAACTTCAAGTAAATTTATTCTTGTTTGACAAACACAAGTGCAAATACCCAGCAGGGACAAGATAAACTGGAAGACAATTCGTTTGCATCTTATCTAATAGATGTTAAGCATCTTCATCAAATATTTTATTTATGATGAAGTTTAACAACTATAGAAGAGCTAAGTTAGCTCGTACCCATTCAGTGAGGCACTGCTGGCCTTTGGGCCGGTTCATGTCCATAACTTTCCTCCCTGTAACAAGCTCCACCAACACTACCCCAAAGGAATAAACATCAGCTTTTTCTGTGATTTGGCCACTTTGAGCATATTCTGGAGCCAAGTACCTACATAATGCCATGGTTTCTTTTATCATTGGTCACAAAAAGCATAACCAAGAAGAAAATAACTGTTGTCTGGTTTTACCCAAATGTTCCAATTACTCTTGTGTCCACTCCCATGTCTCCATCTGGCTGCCACCTTGCCAGTCCAAAATCTCCCACCTACAGTCCAGATATGGCAGTCAGTTGGCACATGTCATATGTATTGACACAACGGTTGATGCAGCTTATAATTTTAGACAAAAGAAACAACATTCATCAAGGAAAGTATACAGCAGGTATGAGTATTTTCAGGCCTTTTTTACTGAAGAATTTCAAGAGCATGACATACTAATGGTTCAAAATCATGGGTGAGAAGGATGTTGTTAGGCCGCATATCGCGGTGGACAATACAGCCGACTCTACATTCCTCATGAAGGTATCTCAACCCACGAGCTGCTCCAATTGCAATTTTTTGTCGTGCAGGCCATTCTAGCAGATTTTTACTTCTTCCTGCAAAATCCAAACACCGTCCTTAACTCAGAGAAGTGATGCCACACACACATACACGCACACAAAATAAAATCAAGCTCCAAACAGCTCAGTGTTGTCAGTAGGTTATCCAAACTTCTAAAAAAAGCGTACCCATTAACGATTTGGATTTCTAGGGTCAGTTCACATGCCAAAGCTTTTGATTTGATTAAACCAAAAGCCAGAAACAAAACCTCAAGTACAGAAGAAAATTTTCAACACAACAGAGATCTATTCACATCCTAATAGCATTACCATTATTGAATGTTGCTAAGTTACCAAAACTATGGGGATAGGGGAAAATTTACCATAAAGATGAGAATCCAAAGACCCATTGCAAATGAATTCATAAACCAGCAATCTTCTTCCATCCTCCACACAGAACCCAATTAGCATCACAACATTACGATGTTGTGCGCAGCTTAAGACCTCAACTTCTGAGCAAAATTCTAGATCACCTTGAGAACTAGCCAGTTTGTGTTGCTTGACTGCAATAACCCGACCGTCTGGTAAGACACCTCGATGTACAGAACCAAATCCACCTTCAGCCAAAAAATTTGCTTGTGAAAATCCACCTGTAGCAAATTCCAGTTCAGCAAAAGTGAACCACCTTGGAGGATTCCCGAATATAGGTGCCTTGTGCTGACAGATAGAACACAATGGAGGAGGGCCGAGAGGTAGATTTCTGGATAGTGAAATTGCTTCTCTTACACTTTTGCGTAGGTCCTGATCAAGCTTATAATTCAGCACTCCAGTACGAGGATCTTGATCTACTATAGACAATTTCCCCAGCAAAGCTTCATATGTGGAGGTTAGAACCTTCCCCCCATTTCTTTGTGAACCTTCCACCGTGTGTTTTGAATATTCACTGTTGGACCTGAGAAAGCTTGCCATCCATGGATGGAAAATTGAATTTGTGGAACAAGTACTCATCTTTTCACTATCTGTGTCAGAGTCACATTCATCCAGATTTTCATCTTCTTTAGTGGTAAATTGAAGATCACTCTTTAAGCTCCCACAAGTTTCAGAAAGGAAAAATGGTGAAGTCCCTAGATCTGAGCTAGATATTGATGACGTTCCAACATCAGTTGTAGTAAATGGTGACTCATGGTCTGGACTACTTGCAGGAGTAACAGCTGGTCCCCTAATCATATTCAATTGTCCAAACTTGCTTTTCAGAGTTTTTGGAGATTTTTCAAATTCAGATGATAATGCACAACCCACTTCAGATTCCATCTTTGTCGAATTTACCAAATTTAAACGAAGAACCTTTGGCCGAGATTGCTTCATAACCACAAGATTGCATTGCAGCTCTTCAATGCAGTATTTCTTTTCATTTTTCAATCGTCTGTCCAAAATTCCAAAAAAATGGTAATTGAACAAACTGAAGATATAGAAGGAAACCATATAATGAGATTATTTTTTTTTTCAAAACACATAAGATGTTCACTGAACATCTTTTGTGAATCAACAGGCCATGTTCATGTGTAATCCCCCAAGGTTTAAATGGATGCCTCAGGATGAGAAACAGTATAATATGTCATGCAAGAAAACAAGGTGCATATATTGATTACTTATCCAGTATAACCCAGTTTGATCGGGCTCTCTTGGCCTCAGCGGCTACCACTCCACATGGCGAGCCACAAACAATCTTTATCCTGACTTTTATCTGTGAAGAAAAATCAGGGTATGAAATACATTAAACTAGACATGAGGTGCATGGAATTAATCGTTGACAAGAAAACAAATGCACTGGACCGCGGACCTTCTCTGAGTCATAAACATCATGGAGTTGAAGCACCATTTGAGAGCATGAATCTGCAATATCATCCTTCTGATCTGAACGGGTTCCTGCCAGAGACCACCAGTGACCAATGGTGCAATCACTGGTGAATCTCGAAATGCCCCAAATCCTTTTACCTGAAAATGTAAAGCTTTTCTCATCAATCATCAACATTTACTTCCCAAAGTCAATACAACCAGGCAGTGAAAAGTGGGAGAAAAAAAAAAGGAATAAGACAAAATAAGAGAAAATGAACGAACACACTGCATATATCATTTAGCTATGCAGTGTATATAGCTACCGAATATGCATAAGTCATTTAACTATTGATAGTTGAAATTTGCTAGCCTAAACTCAACAACACTTCAAATTTGTGAAGCACCTGCATCGAACACGATGGGGATGTGATACACAATTGGAAGAGAGGATCATATATGCAAGTTAAGTTGAAGTTCTCCATTTTACTTCTTTACGAGGTTTATAAACTCAAGGACAGCTCAAGACGAAAGTTCGAACATGCTGTGAGATATAACACCCATTTTACTATATTATTAGCATAGGTCAAGAAGAGCTGGACACCAACAATCCAATCACTCCCTATATTCTCTGTAAGAATAAATTGTTATCATTGTCTTATTTCTTAGATTTTTCAAGTGACCATCGCAAAACCAATTCTGCTTACTCTTGGACTTTAATGCCAATGATGTGAAAAAAGGAAATTGTCCTACCACTTTATGCTATTACCGTACACAACAATGATGAATAATATGCAATCAAAAAGATAGAGATCAAGAGAGAGTCGAGACACAGATTTATATGGTTCGTTTACAGGAGAGTGCGGCTATATTTTATTATTAATGATTCAGGGTTAAAACATAACATATATATAGGAAAGCCCTAACTATACGGACGTATTTTGGAAAGAAAAATGCTAGACTTACAAACAAATTTTACAAAAAAACTTTTACAATATGATGTGGTAGAATATGATTGAGTATCTCAAAAGTTGAATTTATCTAATTTTCAATCATATTGTGTCACATCATGTTGTAAAAGTTTTTTTGTAAACCTAACGTTTCTCTTTTGGAAAACCTCAAAATACGGCCAACCACTAGTATTCCAATATTACACTCTATGCCTTGGAGAATATAAGCCACTAGTTCCAACACTTTATCATGTCGGAGAACAAAAAAAATTGCCCAACACTCGGATGTTACAAGTATTTTTTCCTAGAAAAAAGCAAAATAAATTAATAAAGATTTTATACTCGTATAAAATTCAATGACAGATTAAAAGTATTTACGGTAGGAAGGAACATTCAATTCTATAAGATGTAAATTTGAATATAAGAAAAGTCCCCAAGAAATTTGTCCCCAGGAAGCAGAAGCATGGGAGCCAGACAGCTTAACAGACATACCCACCTACCAACAAGATATTATAAATCAAAAGGCAAGAACAGAATTAAGCTCACAAAAACAAAAAACGAAAAGGCGATATAACAACAATTCATCAATACTTTGAGAAAACTTCTAAAATTCTAATCGTTGAAAAAAAAAAACAAGACTGTGAAAGTTACTTGAGGGATGAGCGGGAATAACCACCAGCAGCTTAATGCTATCTCCAGGTTGAACAATATGAGTCAAAGCCCACAACAAAGCAGTCTTTGGAATTTCCTTTGATGCTTTAACAGCAACCACCACCAGTTTCCCACCCACATCCGAGGAACCCTTTTCCTCATCACCCTTCTTTTTCATATTCAACCCGCCAACAAAAACCCTAACTCACACCACCCACCTCTGGTTCAAACCCAGAAGAAATTTGTTTCCTTTTTTGCTTGGCCTTCTAAACACCCACATGAAATTTTCTCGATCAGATGCCACAAAGTTCAGGAAAAGAACAAACTTTGAACAGCAAAAAGTTGCATAATCACTGCAATGACTAGTAAACCAGAGACAAGTGTCTCGGAAAGCAAGAAGCTTTTGGGATACTCACATCACATGGAAGGCTGAAAGTAAAATAGAAAAAAAAAAAAAAGTATAGAAGACACGCACTTCAAGGTACTTTACTTACGAGATAGCTCTTTCCCTTAAAAGGGAATGTGAAACTCCAACAGGCAGCAGCTTTAGGCTCAGAAAATCCACAACAATTATTTTCAAGCACCAAGTTTTGATAATGGAAACCGAAACCCACTCATGTCATAAGGAATGCATGAACCACAGAAAAGAATGAAGGTGAGGTGGTGGCAGTGACAAAAGAGATTCTCATCCAGCTTGTGCTAAACCGCAAGAGAGAGCCGACAACGCAGAAAGCCAAAACAAAGCGAATTTTTTTTTGCATGACCAAAATAAAGCGATTAATTGCAAAATTAGATCAATGATTGGAGGTCTCTCTCATCATTAACGCATTAACTGCTTCATTTTTCCTAGAGGCATAATTATAAATCTTTACTTGGACCGTCAGTGTCATCCCCTAAAAAAAGTCTCTTTGTGGCTTTTGGAGGAGAGGAAATGGATTGTGCTAAAACATAAAAAATAAATAAAAGGCAAGACTTTTAGGAAAAATGTTGAGTTAAAATCTGATTTTTTTTTTTTTTTGTTTAATATTTAAAGACCATATTTAGAAAGCCAAAGCAAAATACAAATCACCGGCAACGACTTATTAAACTTTGGTATAAGGCCTATTAATTTTGCGTCAGATTCACAGATAATGTAAAAGATTGTTAATTAGTATAAGACTATATAGGTCGGCCATAATCCAACTCATTTAATTAAATGGATCAAACCTCTTAACCTTAACCTACTAATCTCGTATTAGGTTAATGTTGAATTTGCGAATCGTGTCAGAAATTGAACCCTACTTAATCGACACAGAATACAAATCAATGGCAAGGGTTTGTTGTGATTCCGAACTCATGACATCAACTTTAAAGTGTATTTCATTAGAACTAATATGAGATAATTTGTAGTACTCACTTGATTTGTTACTATTTTGAAGTTTGCTAGAACTCCTTAATAAGCAACCCTGTCAACTATTGCAGATGGTGCCATGTTACTCTAAATGAGTGTTGACAAGGTGTGGGGGGTTTTATCATTTGTAGGCTTAGACTATGCCTGCTGCCTATTGGAAAACCTGGCAGGCAGGATAAGAAAACCTGCAAACACCCACATTGAGACAAAGTGCTTCTGCCAGTACATGTTTAGAAGAGCCATTTACTATGCCAAAATTATATTTGCTCATGTCCTTTGTGTTGTCCTTTGTATGAATTATTGTTTGATTGAAAGATATTAATTTAATAGATTAAATTGAATAAATTTATTTAAATCTAATTTAAAAGAAAACTTTGTTAGTAATAAAATACCAAATTTCCAACAACAAAAAGGGTATTTGTGAACATATATTATTCTCATTGATATTATTTTTAAATAGAAAAATAACAATTAACTATATATTCAAATATGAGGTGTACCTCGAAAAATGTGTACAAGAAAAATATATATGAAAATAGCACTATCCTTTAACCAAGTAAATTTTAGTTTTTTTTTTTTTTTTTTTTTTTTTTTGACATGTTCAGACAAGGAGAGAAGGAAGGGGAATTCGAATTAGTAACTTTCGCTTCATGAAGTGTAATCTACAGCCGATTGAGTTACTCCTTGGGGACAAGTAAATTCTAATTGCCACTTACACAAGCCAAAAATTAATACTTACAAATTAAAATAATAAATAATTAATTAATTTTTTTTTTAAAAAAAAAAAAAAGAGAGAATAAAATTTGTAATTGTGAAACTTGTAGTCTTGTACCTTGAAAAGGCACATGTACTTCAACGAGAATGGCTGTGAGTTATTCTTGAAAGCCATAATACAAAGTTAAAAACAAGGAAAAACTGTTGGTGTATTTCTTTGAGTTTTTCATTTTATCATATTAAAAGATTGAATCGTTATCAAATAACTCTCAATATTCGATAAATTTTTAATGGTGTCAATGACACATAGCTATCATATCACATCATGTTCAATAAAAATGTCTTCAAATGGTAGCTCAATTGGCTGTAGACCACGCTTAATAAAACGGAGATTACTAGTTTGAATCCATCTTTCTCCTTCCCTTGTGTGAACATATAAAAAAAAATAAAAAAAAAAATCAATAAAAAGAATAGACATGTCCATTGTCCAGAGCATCCAATAGCTAACTTACCACACGCCATGTTAAAAATGCCACATTATCAACACGTCATCTCATAACTTAAAAATTGAACATATTAATCAGAACTTTAAAAAAAAAAAAAAAAAATTAAAAAAAAGAAGGAAAATTACAGTTTATCCCCTTAAAGTTGACAGTATTTTTCAATTCGAACATCAAAGTTTCAATTTTTGCAATCCACCTCCACAAAGTTTCAATTTTTTTTTTTAATTCGACCAATATTATCCCAAAATTCCCTTATTGCCCCTATTTTTTATTTATTTTTTATTTTATGAAAAAAAATAAATAAATTTGGGGGGTGCAAAAATGGCCAAATGTAGCCATCCCGAATTTTTTAAAATTTTTTATAAAAAAATAAAAGAATAAAAATTAGGGGCAATATGAGAAGTTTTGGATACAATTGATCAAATTGCAAAAATTTAAAACTTTGGAAGGGTGAATTGCAAAGATTGAAACTTTAGTATTCGAATTAAAAAACTCTGTCAACTTTAAGGAAGTAAACTGTAATTTTTTCAAAAAAAACTTAAAAGCGTGTTTTCTACTTGATGGTTGTTTCGGGAAATAAGAGTTTAAGAATAGTGCTCTCTCATGCTCTAAACATATCGTGACAATAGGGTACAAATTGCCGTTGGGGTACAAGTGAAATCATTATAACCTTTTGTAAACATTGTTTTATCGAGACTAATACCTACGCACGTGGCGTAGGACTTAATTAAGCATGGTTTGCTTGTAGCGTTGCTTGTGAGATGTGAGATGAACCTTATTATGTCTATCTCGACTCTCGAGCCCTAAGAGGCTACTATCCGGAGGGATTATTATTGGGTACACCAATTCCTAGGGGTCCAAAAACAAATGGACAAGAATAATTATGGTTATGGGTACCACCCAACAAATAATTCACTTCCTTTGTGGCTACATCCTACATGACAGGAAAAGCCTATTCAATTGTAAGTTGTGCTTACTGCTTAGGTAGGACCTTCCTAAATCTAGCCTTCTGACATTTTCTTTGCTAAGTGGGACCTAAAATAACCAATAAGTGCCTTCTTAAGTCTTATCCAATACCTTCTTTTTTTTTTCCTTTATTACGTCTTTATCTTTATCTTTCTTCTTCTTTTTCTATTTTTTGTTTTATTTTTTTGTTGTCGTTTGATTGTTACCTCATGTGATTCATGCAGAGAGGGTTTTGTGTATGTTCTATACTACAATTTTATTGGATTCCACCTGCCAATGTTCACTGTGAACAGACATTGAAACATTCACCAGAAACGGTCGGATTCAGAGGGCTGACCCGTACCCGAACCCTACAAATCTGCCGGTACTGAAAATACAACATAAAACTCATTTTTATAAACATCTTTTAATTTTAATTTCTTTAAATAAAATTAATGTAACATCCCTCTTTTCTATTGAAAAAAAATGAGTAATTCATATTATAAAAATATTCGTGGTTGTTAAGTCTCGTATTGTTTATTTATTAAGTAAAACTGCGCTTTATAAGTAATTATAATGAAACTTCAAATTTATTAGTCTTTTTATAGTGATAGCGTATGCCATTTTTTCAATATTAATTTAAACAAAAATGAATGATTGAGACATGATTTGAACTACTTTTACTCTAATATCATAATAAACTACCATTTTTTTAATTAATATTGTTATAAATTTTTTAAGCATATTTTATTTGAAAAAGGTAAATGATGTGAAGTAAACCACATGGTGAATGGCCTTGGTAGATCATTCAACCTTCTTAAAGTTAATTGTCTACATATGACCCCATTCCTTATGGACATGATTTCTAATAGTTTTTTTTTTTGGTTTTTTTAATTGAAAGGAAGAAAAGGTTACAAGGGGATTTATACTACTTTTGATCCGAATGGAAGAATGAATGAGTGATCCTATGAGAATGCTTCCAAACACTAGGTGAAAAGCGGCTCATTTAGCTAAATTATGTGCTCTACAGTTAGCACTCCTATAAACTTTCTTAGCCTTCCAACTATAGAAAGAAAGCAAATACAGAGAAATGTCAAAAATAACATTATAAAAAGTCCAACCCGGAAACAGCTGAGGTTGTTGAATTGCAAAGACTACATTGAAGGCATCCCCTTCAAAGATGAGAGAGTAAGCATCACATGAAGCTGCAGTTTGAACCGTCAAGGGATCACTTCTTTTATTCTTGCACTCTTTTAAGGCAGTAATATGTGAGGGAGGCTTTCTTTGTTTAGTAGGAGTTCCTCTGCTCGAATAAGGGAGTCCCTATCGGCCGTCACAATTTTGTCACAATTATTTTTATTATTACTCTATCTCCCATCCTCTTTGATCAGGGAATGGAGATGCTTTCCTTATAGCCTAAGGATGTGTAAAGTTTTAGTGCATTAGCTTTCCCTGTTCTGATTATAAAGAAAAAAAAGGTTTCCTTTAATGAGACATGGCCAAGTAAAGGATAAGTAAGAAACAAAACAGGGTACTTTTGTTGTGGCTGGCTCCTTCAAAACCTTGCAATTTTTCAGCCTTGTGATGAATGCAGCAGAAGAAGAGGAGGGCATGGGGCATTTCTTTAACAGAAACTATGAATTAGATGCTTCGTTTCCCCTTTTCTTGCTCAGTGGAGATTCTATTTTGGCAGGTATAATAAGCCAAGTCCACACAGCTGGAATCTAAGCTTCTTATCTTTTACCATGTTAGAAATGCCCTGCACCTGTCACTTCACTTCACTTCTTTTTTTTTTTTTTTTTTTAATCTAATTAAAAAATAAATAAAAATAATAATAAATAAGGTGGAGCGACTAAGGATGGGTATTGGTTATAATGGTATCGACAACCCTATTTTTAATAATTAACCGATAACATTTCGATAAGAAATTATTTTGAAAATTTCGGTTAAAACGGTTAATCGGTTTCCGTAGACGACTATGATGACTACTTTACTTGGACGTGACCATGATAATACATGCTCGTTGAGAACTGCATAATAAGAGCCTAAATAGTAAAACTACAAGAATTCTTTCAAGTCCGATTAAACCATAATTTGACAAAACTTCATCAAGACATCAATGAAATTCATAGTGATTTACACTAATTAGGCATGAAAATTCTCATTATGAAATTCGAACTCAAATCACTTTAAGAATTTAGCTCTTAGCTCTGCTAATATTTTATTCAATTCAGTTCACTGTCACAGTGTTGTTGATTTAGCCCTGCAAATATTTTATTCACCCTTTGATCAATGAAAGCTACTTAGTACCAAAAAACAAGATTAATGAAAGGGCATGGGGGGCCTCATTGGTGCGCAAAAGAGATAAACTTATGTGCAAGTATTTATCATCAGTTGGTGATTGTCCACATTTTTCCTTTTGGTTCATGTTTCTTTAGCCACTAGAAATGGCACGGGATGAATGTTGTGGTATCTTCGTTCTTGAGAGACTCAATATGTAAAATATTTAATTAAAATGAGAAATGTATGATAAATAGTAAAGCTAATGTTGGAATTTAGGGTTTTGGTACTATGTTAATTAAATTATCAATTATCTTCAAATTTTAAATTAATAGAAAACTATAAATTTAATTATTTAATTAATAATTTT
The DNA here is from genome assembly GCF_901000735.1 of Corylus avellana. Classification (NCBI taxonomy): domain Eukaryota; kingdom Viridiplantae; phylum Streptophyta; class Magnoliopsida; order Fagales; family Betulaceae; genus Corylus; species Corylus avellana. Next base: position 20,739,258 of record NC_081551.1, on the reverse strand, counting down.
TAAAAATAAACCCTAAAAAAAGGGCAAATTACAGTTGAGCCCGTTTGGTAAATAGTTTTGTTGTTGGTTTTTTGTTTGTATAGTAATAATAAGTGATTGATGTAAAATAAAGATAAAATGAGATTTGAATTTTTTGTGTGAGAAAAATGAAGAGAGTTGTTTGCTACTAAAAAAACAAACGTTGATTTTTATTTTTTTTTTTGGTTAGAAATGAAGAAAAAAAAAAATGAGTGAAGTTAGTTGACAAATAGTAAGGCAAGTCAAATTTCGGTTGCTCTATGTGCAACGATCCCAATCGAGCAAGGGAGTGCCCAACAAAAGAGGAAATAGGATCCTCTTTTATTTCAAATGAAATGGAGAGGTGTCGGTTAAGCAAAAAGTGGGATAATATTGTTCCATTTTTTAAAAGATGAGTACAATTTGTCATAATTTTAACACTTTTTTTTGCCTAATAAGCTCCTCTCAATTTTAAATGAAATAGATGATCATATTCTAAGAAAGAGAAGGTGAATGCCCTTGTCATTGAAGAGAATCAAGAGGAGTTGGATGGGGAACCTCAAGCCAGAGTAAACTCATTCCAACTCCAATTGAATGCTCTTCAAACTGAGACGCCTTTAGAACTTATGTATGTTCCTATTGAAGCCAACTCCACAAGGTATTCAATTATGTCATGTTAGACACTAGTGCCACCCACAACGTCGCGGCGGCACACATGGTGAAAACTTTGGAACTAAAGTTGAAGAGGGAATGAGGTGGTTGGCGTCATTGGTGTGGGTGAGGAGGTAGGGTGAAAGAGGCGAGCCAGGGCCATTAAGTGGAAGCGTTGGTGCCATGTGGACCGCGACCTCAGTTTAATAACTAACATGATCAGTGTCATGTAGACGACAACATAATGGACTTGTAATAAAAGTTACCGTTTATGTTTATTTGTGTCCTTTTTTTTCTTTTTTTTTTTCCTTCTCGAAACATATACAGTAATAAACAACTCAAAACATAAAAATAATTTTTACTTTTATGTCACATTAATATTATTTTCAAACAAAAAATAAAAATATGTCTCAAACACACATTAATGATATATTTCACATTTTAAAATATAAGATAAATTTATAGACTAAGTTGAAAAAAATTGAAGGGAAACTTTATAAAGGACTCATGAACTACGATGCGTTTTGAGAAGACCTCCTTAAATTTTAAAAACTCTCAATTTCACCCCTCAAACTTTCAATTTGATGCAATTTATTCCCTCCGTCAATTGTTGCCGTTAAACCCTAACGGAAACTCCTAAAAAGACCATATTACCCTTCTATTATCTTTTAAAAAAAATGAAAAAATGAAGAAAAAAAGGTCACAAGTTGGGTCACCTTGTGATTTTTTTTTTATTTATAATAATAATATTATTATTTTTTAATTTTTAATTTGAAAATAAAGGTAAGTTTAAAATTTTATAAAAAAAATCAAGAGTATAAAAGTCATTTCATCACTTTTAATTATTTAAAACTAACAAATGAGGTACATTGTATCAAATTAAAAATTTCAGGGTGAAATTAAAAGTTTTTAAAATTTGGAAGTCTTCTCGAAATGAGTATTGAGAGTTTATAAAAATTTGAAGAGTTTTCTCAAAATGAACGAAATTTTAAGGTTTAAATGGAAGTTTCCCCAAAATTAATTGGTTAATCGCACTAGCAACAGTAAAAAGAAAAAGAAAAAAGAAGAATCTGCTAAAGTTTTTTTTTTTCTAAAAGCCATAGAGGGAAAAGGGGCGGGGCCGAACAACGACAAGAGGAAACCTGCTCAAGTTGAAAAGAGCGTGAAGTCACTCCAAAGTCTGACTCTGAACGCAATCATTCAGGCGGACGGAGGACCTCTACCGGCTCTACGATATCGAGTAATTTCCGATGTCAATTTGGTCCCCACGACAACAATATCTCGGTGGCTACAAAACGGCGTGAATAACGGTCATTTTCTCGACGGCCAACCAGAATGGTAACAACCGATTTGTCCGTTGCTGCCCCCAGGTTGAAGAGGGAAGACTATAAGCGCACCAAGCACGACTCCGTCTTCTCCAAATGGCAGGTTCAGTCTTCAAAACACACTCTCTCTTTGTGAATGTGTGTTTTGCTTTGTGTTTTTCATATCAGTTTTAAATTTGAGTTCGACTTGCCCAGAACACGGATTCATGTGAATCTTTAAACATGTTAATCTACGAAATTGGGAGTGAAATTTAGGTGTGTCTATATGTTTCTGTAGCTCTAAACCATATTTCAAGTACTGGCTTTCTTAAATTTCTTGGCCTACACGTTGAAAATTGTATTTTGGAACCTTGATTGTCTTGGACTTCTTTTTTTCTCCTTCTCTTAAAGATATCAACAAACATGTTGAGAGCAGACGTTAGTGTTCATTGTGTGTGTAAATCTTTTTGGTGTAGTGTTTTCATTTTGGGCTCATTGTGCGTGTTTCAACTTGTTTAGATTCTTGTTGGTCCTTCCGATTGGGAAGACTGTTTACTGGGAAAGGAAGGAGCTACAAAGTATAGAGTTCACAACCTGCCCAAAAGTTCTGGTCCAGGAGTGTATGAGCTTGGGATTGCTGTATCTCGGACGGGGTTGGGGCGTGAAATCAGCAAGCTTGACCCGGACCGCGTGATCGTGACTTACCTTGGTCAGGCAGACAATGTTAAGACGCGACTCCAGCAGTATGGCCGGACAGGTGCTCACTTGGGCAATAGCTGTTTCAATGGTGGCCCAAATGACTCTAAGAGTGTGTGTCTCCAGAAAAGGCCTGGATTTTTTGAGGAGATATTTTCAAATGGCTACCCCATTGTGTTTCGATGGGTTCCTGTAAGTACATCGTTGCTTGGTTTTGTTGGTTTTCTTTTCATGGGCACTGCATTTTGTAGAAAGAAGAGGGCAATCTTGTGAACAGAACGACTTTACAAAGCTAGATGAATTTTGGCCCTATAATGTACGTTAAATGATCGTAAGCTTCAATTCTTGAAGAATTATGATCTTGAAATAGTCTGTTCATGTGTGATCAGCTGCTAGAGATTTGATAGAAACCGGCCAGTTAAAGTTTATAGGAGTATAGGAGAATTAACAAATGTCAGATTTATCAACCTCAAGCTTTTATTTGGTGGGATCAGCTGGTTTTTTATTAGTATTTGTCAAATTTTGATTTGATTTGATTAGTAAGGTTTTATTATTATTATTATTATTATTATTATTATTATTATTTTTTATATATAATTTTTTTTATGTCTTTTAGTAATGATAATGCATGGTCCAGATTAGTGCGTCGAGGATTCAAGACAAATTGTTACTAGGGTTATTTGAGAAGTTATATACTTGTAGTGATAGTTTTATTACTATGCACGTATAATCAGAATTTGATGGGCGTCTCATATCCTAGAAGGTGTGATGTTTTTCCTTTTCTTTTCTTTTTTAACAAATTCTTTGAGCTCTTAATTTCCAAACAAATATCACCAATTCCCATATCTTTTCCAAACCCGAAGCCTTATTTTGTGAACCCTAGGATCTTTCGTTGAAATTCTACATCAGATGTCATTGGTTATGGAGTATTTATTGCTGTCGCTGACTCTTAAGGAATGAGTGGTGAACATTTCCATAATTACAGGAAGATTATTATCAATAATTTTGTTATTTTCCTATTAGTCATACGTCTAATTATTTTTAGGGAAAAGTACACATGCCCCTACTCAAATTACGACTTTTTATTGTCAACGTCAGCTCCCAAACTATTGATTGAGTTCATGTCTCTCCCAAATTACCAAAAATTGTCAATGTCGCCAAAAAAAAAAAGTGGACGTTCAAGCCCCTTTGCCAATATTTTCAAGTAAATGGATTCCCCTTATTATTGGAAGCTGTCATGGAAAATATACACGAGGAAGGGGGCTCTTCATTTCGTTCAACATTTACAAAATCCATCTCAACACATCTTTTATGGTCTCATACATTAAGAATGGTCTCCATTGATTCACAAAGAGGTGCTTCAGGACCAAATTTTAGGAGTGTCCCATTTTCTTCGAAGACATTGGAAGCGATTGAAGATTCAGCACACTAGAGAAGCTGGTGGTTGGCCGAGTCTGGGGGCTTTTGTTTTTCTCATTGCTACTCTGGCTAAGTGCTTGTTCTTTCGTCTCCCAACACCCACAAGAACAGTTCTCAGTTCTCACAGGCATGCCTAGGTTGGTTGAGGTAGTTATTGAAGTAGCGCTATTTTGTGTCTACAGTGCTGCATCTTGGACATTGAAACCTTGGGGTGGTTCGGCCACCTCCATTTTGGCCAAAGAACCTCCTTCTCCTCTTTTCTTCTTCTTATTTTTTTAAATAATTTTTATATTTAATTTTTATGAAGGGTATTTTTGTCATTGGTGGGCATTGACTCAATCAATTATTTGAGGGACATTGACAATGAGGTAGTAGTTTGAGGGGGTTTGTATACTTTTCTCTTATTTTTATATCGTCACATAAGCCACAGTGTAGACCTACATATAAGCATGAAAATATCCAGTGCATAATCACATTCTACACACACTTAACCATGCATATGCTACTTACATGTGGATGAATTATGCTAAATGAGTTGTTATGCGTCTGCATGTATTTATGTATGTACGTACCTAGTATGTACCTACCAATGTATGTATGTTTGTATGGAAGCAGGTCTGATGCAAAATTTTCTTGTAATATGGTTATTTCAACAAATCCTCTTTTCCTTCTTGCTTGTTAAACAGACGGAGAGCAAGAGCGATGCTGAGAAAAAAGAAGCCCAGCTGCTCAACAGATTTGATTATGCATGGAACTTAAGCAGTAATGGTGCACGGCGACAATATGATATCCTTTTGAAACTTAAGAAAGATGCTTCAAAAACTATCCAATTTTCTAATATTGTCAGGAAACTTCTGCTATTTGATCAGAAGCAAGTGGGCATTAGAATCAAAGCAAGCACTCACGCTGATGAAGAGAGCTACAATTTCCTATCAGGAGTTTTCAAATTTAGTAGATCGCAGCCTAGGCTTGTACTGGATAGAAGTGGTGTTATTGAGGACAACACTAGTTTTTGTGGGGTGGTCTTAAGTGATGGTTCCGTTTGTAGAAGACCACCGGTTGTGAGAAGAAAGAGGTGTGCTGAACACAAAGGGATGAGAATTACTGGGTTCATCCCAACCTTGGTTACAGAAGGTAAATCAAAGAGCACAATTGGCTCAGATTCCACTAATCTTGATGACAGAGAGGGTTACAGTCACAATGACACAGCAAAGTGTCCACTGGTTGCATTTAAGCGTCCTGTTAGTGAGAACTTTACTCCTATATGTGGAGTCCTCTTGAGTGATGGCTCTGCTTGTAGAAGGCAGCCGGCTCAGGGGAGGAAAAGGTGTGACGAACACAAAGGTATGAGAATAATTAGATCCATTGCTGAGTCAGCTATGGAAGGAAACCCGAATTCATCTGCAATGCGCAAACCTGGAATAGTGCAACCTCGAGCTTCCCCAGAGAAGTTTGTTGTCAGCAAAAGCTGCAACACTATATGTGGGGTGAATTTAGATCATGGGCTTTTCTGTACAAGACAGCCTGCTAGAGGAAGAGTCAGGTGTGAAGAGCACAAAGGGCTGAGAGTTAATGGGTTGGTCCCCATGTTAGCAGCAGAAGACAAGTCCCATGTATCTGATAAGGGTTTGGAATTCAGTTCTTATAATGCCTCCACTTGTGGAGCAGCCTTACACGATGGTTCTCTGTGCAGAAGGCAGCCAGTGGAAGGAAATAAAAGGTGTTGGCAGCACAAAGGCATGAGGGCCGGTAGTTCCTTCTCTGGGCTTGGCTCTGGAATAACTTTTCTCTCATGTGGTGTTACCTTGCAGAACGGATCTACCTGTATGAGGACTCCTGCTTATGGTAGGAAGAGGTGTGAGCAGCACAAGGGGAGAAGAGTCTAATTCTCTGAAATTACAAAATTAGAGATGGACTTCCAGAGGAGGTCTTGTTTAATGTACTCAATTAACTATACATATTGTAGCTCTCTTTGTATCCTTAAGTACATGCCCTTCAAATAATATTGTAGCTCGTCTCCCTTTAGGGCATTCACAGTAACTTTTGTGTTTTAGAGTTGTATGTAAAATGATTGACTAAAAGTTTTAAAAATGTGTTTACCCGGCTTTCTAAACCAAATGCATTTTGTGTTTAAGCTAAGTGCTTCTCCAAGAATTTTTCCTGAAATATTTAGTCAATGAATTATCAATGTTTTTGAGAATAGCTTTGTGAGAGTAAACCTAATCATGAATATTACATGAAATTGCTATTTTTGGTTTTTTTTTTTTTTTTTTTTTTTTTAATATGAACAAATAATTCAAACGCAGAACACTATTAAAAATACAAAAATATTTTTGACATTTATTTCACATCAAAAAAAAAAAAAAAAAAATTAGGCAGAACTCGTTAACAAACAGAACGTTATTGTCAGCCCTTCTTACCCTAACTAACGACCTGTCGTTGGATCAAAATTTCCAAGTTTCTTCTGAGAAAGGAAAGCACTATTATATCTGCGTCGCACCACGGGGAAGCGGTGCTCTGTACTTTCAAGTGCCAGTCAATGGCTACTATGATATCTCTTCAACGGTCCGGAAACTCCGTTATCTCTTCCCACTGGAAACCTCGAATAACTTCGCGACCTCCGGCCCAGCTCCCTCTCAGCCCCGCCCCATTCAGACCTCTCTGCACCTACGCGCTCCCCGATGACCACAACCCCCGGGTCCATCGCCGCCGCAGTGGTGGGGTATCTTACCGCCAAAGTGCCAGCACTCGGTCCAACACCCAGTACAAATCCCGCCCTGACCCTTCACAGAACAACAAGGAGAGCCACTCGAATGAGCGAGAAATGAACAGTAATCGGCTAAACAATGAAAATGGCGGCGAACCATTGCGCGGTGACCAACCAAGTATTGATTTGATGGGTTTGTGCGAGGAGGGTAAGGTTGAAGAGGTTGTGGAGCATATGGGTCGAGGTGTTGATGCTGATTATGGTGTTTTCTGTGCGTTGTTGGATTCCTGTGGGAATTCGAAGTCCCTCGAGGCTGGGAAGAGGGTGCATGAGTTCTTGAAACAGTCTCCTTTTCGTGGTGAGGTTGAATTGAATAACAAATTGATTGAAATGTACGCGAGGTGTGGGAGTATGAGAGATGCACGCAGATTGTTTGATAGAATGCGTGACCGGAATGTGAGTTCGTGGCATTTGATGATTAATGGGTATGCAGTCAATGGGCAGGGGAATAATGGGTTGTTGTTGTTTGAAGAGATGAGGAAAGCCGGGTTGCAGCCCAATGGCGAGACCTTTGTGCTGGTTTTAGCAGCGTGTGCTAGTGCAGAAGCAGTGGGAGAAGGGTTAGTACACTTTGAATCGATGAAGAATGAGTACGGAATTGTTCCCGGGATTGAGCATTATCTAGGGGTTATTGATGTTCTTGGGAGGTCTGGTCATTTGAATGAAGCACAAGAGTTCATTGAGAAAATGCCGATTGAGCCTACAGCGGAGGTTTGGGAGGCTCTTAGGCATTATGCAAGAATTCATGGAGATATGGAACTTGAAGACCATGCCAAGGAGTTATCAGTTAGCCTTGATCCTTCAAAGGCCATTGCTGATAAAATTCCAACTCCTCCACGGAAGAAGCAGTCTGCAACTAATATGCTTGAGGAGAAGAATAGGTTGAGCGAGTACCGGTGCACCGGCGCTTACAAGGGAGAGGCATATGAGAAATTGAAAGGTCTGAATGGGCAGATGAAGGAAGCGGGTTATGTGCCAGATACAAGATACGTACTTCATGACATTGATCAGGAGGCAAAAGAACAGGCCTTGATGTATCACAGTGAGCGTTTGGCGATTGCTTATGGTCTGATTAGTACTCCACCAAGGACGACGCTTAGGATCATGAAGAATCTAAGGATCTGCGGTGACTGCCACAATGCAATAAAGATTATGTCAAAAATTGTTGGGAGAGAGTTGATTGTAAGGGATAACAAGCGGTTCCATCATTTCAAGGATGGCAAGTGCTCTTGTGGGGATTACTGGTAAAGGTATTAAGACCTTGATGTTAATGCTCCTCTCGTGGATATGCTGCTAGATTTTTCCCCAATATAAAATTGAAGTTCCATCTAAATGTAATTCCCATTGCTGCAGCAAGGAAATCAAAGAAATTTTGGTCGGAGATTAGGTTGTAAATGTAATGATGTTTTCATTGTACATTACGTTTGTATTGAGATTCAGTTACCTTTTACTGGGAACAAGTTACATAATTGACCAATTCGTCATGAGCCTCTTCAAGCTCAGATTTTTCCTGAAGCATTCTCTTTGTTTCAATAAGGGTGTCCATATTACGATATGGGTTTGTTCAAACAGGGGTTGTTGTTCGTCAGTGACGTTCGGTGGATGAATGGGGATGGTGGCGTTCAGCAAAGGAGAACCCAATTAGAATAGTGTAAGATCTAGTGTTTTCATCTTAATCACTTTTGGTGTTTAACGCTAAGGTGTTTATCTCCTATTAGAGGGCACAAATGACCTGGTTATCCCAAGTTCTTATAGAAGTTATTTTCATTTATCATATGATACTTTGGCATCGTGAAATGCTTTACACACTTACATCTAATGGAAGTATTTGATCAATTAGAGATGTGCTGAAATGATAATATTCTTTACCGAGTTACAAGAGTGCTTGAAATCATAATATGCATTTGCTGTTCCTGGACATGAACATGAATATCATCCTCCTAGTTTTCAATTACCTCTTCAAATGATTTGAATGTCAAATCAATGATGTCCACTATTTTAAGGATTATCCTCTTAAGAAATCTGTAAGAATTAGACCTTCAAGGAGGTCTGTCTTTTCGGAGGGATGGACTATACATTGTGCGCTATTATTGTATGGCTTGAAAGAATGGAAATGTAAAGAAGAAAAAAGGGCCTGTGAAGCTCCTGATGACTTGTGTAGTTGTGTAGAAAACTGCTCAAAGCAAAAATGGGTAAGAATTGTTATCAAGAGTGAAATGACGTTGGAGTGCCAGTTCTTGTGCCAGATACCACTTCCGTATCAGGTTCATCTCGTGGTGGAACTCTCAGCCATGATTTCATAAGATCATAACCAGTAAACCCAATGGCTACAGATGGTACAACCTGCAGTAGATGTACCAAAACTCCATTACCCAGAAAAAAAAAAAGAAAAAAAAAGAAAGAAAGATATGATAGAGAAAGCAAAATGACTAGGTTTCCCACCTTCAAGTAGTTGATGCTTAGCCCTGAGAATAACATCTTCCATCCTTGCTTTTGAGAGATCATAACAAGGGTTTCTATTGTTCCTTTTATCTCGGCACTATTAGACGCCAAGTGTCGTTGAACCTGTTATGATGCTTGTTCAAATTTACAGCTGATGTTCCACTTTAAAGTATTATTCAGAAGATCATTTAAGTAATTAACCTGCATTTGCCTCCTGACAACATCAAGAGGATATGTGAAGGTCTGACCCAATAAACCTGCAACAGATCCACATACAAGTTTCACAATAATACTGCTCTTGTGCTCCTGAGGGACATGGCGTTTCATCTCCTCATAGCAGTAGAACTTCAAACCAGCATAGGGGAAAATTCCATAGAGTGATGGAGCTGACAATGTTTCACATGTTCAGTGTAAAAACCTCATGATGATATTAACCACAGAAACACAGAATGACCGCAGTAATTGATCCAAGGAGTTTAGAGATGCATACCCACACCACGATAGAGACCTCTAAACCCAGCCTCTTTACGAGTCTTCGAGAAACAATCAAGAATTCCTTTATAAACCTTTTCATTTTTAGGTACCGATTGAGCATTCAAATTTGATGAACCAACAACCTGCATTGCCAAATACAATTTATTTGACATTTTTCTCAAGTAAGAAGACAGAACAACTAATCCCTTTCAAAATTCATTGAAGTGCTGGGACTATTGAACAAAGCACACACGAGAGGATCTGCTGCAACGATGATCTCCCCCAGAAGACAGGCCAAAGGAGTTGGGCGCCTCTCCAATGACTCCAAGTCATTTATGAGAGGGGAGGATGGAGTTTACATTTATTTTCTTTTTAGTTACTTACCTGATAAGCTAATTTAGTCCGAACTAAATCAAGAGGATAGGTAAAGAGCACAGCGGTTCCTCCAGCAAATGATCCAGCCACGAGATCAAGCACAGGGCCTCTCCCCATGTCAGGAAAAGCGAGTATTATCCATCTGCGGTATTGCTCATAAGTCATGTAATGCAGTGCTGCATAGGGAACAATTCGAGCAAGACTAGCCCCATTCCCTCTGAAAACAAATACCACAAAATAAATAATTGTTCACAAACAAAATGGTTCAGAAACAACCTCACAAAAATAAGAATGACTCAGGGATCCACCTGTAGAAACCCATAACCCCTTCTGTCCTTGCAATCTTTTTAACGGAACCAAACAGCCCTATGCTCCGGAATTCTGCTTGTCTGGTCTGAAAGGGATCATAAATAAGTTCTCTTTTAATTTTCAAGGATGATCTATTTATTATTGGACCAAATCCCATCTGTAGTGGCAGTATAAAGCTAGAAATGTACAGAGTTCATATTCCCCAAGGGAGAAATCAATGCTAGAATTGCTGATCCGCTATCCCAATCAGGGAAAAGGATAATCACCTAATGGTAGTCCCACCTAAGTAGGCATATAAGCGGAAAGCTGATGTTTGGTAACCTAACCCAAAAGGCAACTTTTTTTAACCCATTTATTTGAAAAAAACAACTTTCATAAGAGCCAACTTTTATGCTTCCTCTAAAATTGATTTCGGGGCCTAAAATCACTTTTTCAATTGATAGTTAACAAACAGATCCTGAGTGGGATCCTCAGAGGGGTGGATTGAACATGGCCCTATCCTTCAACATTTTTTGCATGAATTACAGCTCCTAAGACTCAAACTCATGCACACTCATGCTTGGCTGCCTGAAACTTTACCATTACACCAGACAATGGCCCCAACTATCTGAATTGAAGATATATCACATTTTCAACCAAAATCATCCAATACACTAGTAGATATTTTCTATAAATATCCAACATAATACTCTGAACCACTATGAGTGGGTGAGAAGTTACTGGGTTTTCATGCAATACATAATCTAAATCAGTAAATTGGAAATACTTTCATGAAGAACATTCTTAAAAGTATTTTCTTAATTTCCAACCAAAAGTTTTACCAAAATGATTGGGAAGTATTTGTTTAGGTACAGTCACAAAATCCTAGAAGTTTATTCTTAGAACAAACCAACAGAATCAGGGACATGCTATAAGCAAGAAAATAAGAAGATAAAGCAAAAGTATTGAAATAAACCATGACATTTATACCTGAGTTGATATAGGAAAGGTTAGGGTTCTATTTAGTTAACTTGGGCATGTGGCCCGAACCTCTTGCAATCAAGCATGGTCTGGCACATTACAATTGGTAGGTGACTTTATGGTATAAGGTAGGGGTCCATGTTTCTAATTGAACATGAATAAAGGTTCTCAGGTCAAGTTAAGTCCCAAAGTAAACGATTGGCCATGTGAAAATATAACCACAAGAAATGAAAAATGAATACCTCCTCCATTTAAATTACTTCAAACAACTCAGTATTGTTACCATGTCTTTCACCAGCTCCAAGCGTAACTTTCTTAGTCACAGGGACATATTCATTCCTACGAACAGCTTATGAATTACTGCATCCCAGGAAAACAAAAACATGATTTTCAGAAGAGAAATGCTACTCAGCATTTTCAAGTGTCCATCTCCCAGCATTCTTGTTTATGTGGCATATTCACATCCACATGGAAGAAGAAAATGAAAAATGAAAAACAAAAGAACAAAGAGAATGTTAGGAGATGGACTCTGAAAATATTGAGTAGCATTTCTCTTTTCAAAAACCCATGCCCGACCTTCCTCCCCCTACCTCCCTTCTCCCGCCACAAAGGGAAAACAAATCTATGCAGGCTACATAAATCACTCCATAAGAGAGCTAAGACAGAGAATAATAAACTCATGAAGGCTGCATATATAGTTTTGAGCAAAAAAACATCTTCCAATCACGTAACAGATAAGGAAGATGCTAGGTCCATCCATAGAAACCAAAATCCTAAATAGTAATATATGTACAACATTGAACTAAACTAAGAACAAATTCAGATATCAGGATTATATCAGTAAAAACATAAGCTATTGTGCATTTTTTCTTCAGGGGTGTGACAAAGATGTGATAAACTCAAATTTTTTATCAATTAAACTTCCCATTCTAAGTCCATTAAAAAGAAACTTGTTTAATGCCAAATTAAAAGCAATGGAATTCAAGTCTACTCATAAATGTTATATGATAAAGACCAACTGACATTTTTAGTCCCTTTATTTTATGGTTCCCTTATTCAAATGGAGCTCAATTGATAATTAATTAATACCGGAGCCTGGGCAGCACCCAAACTGCAATGCAAGACAGAGGCAGCATTATTGTTTATGCTAAATGAAAATGAAATATTATATGGATGATTAGGTAGAAGCCAGAGTGAGGCTATCCCTAATAACAGGTCCATAATAGTCAGCTAAACATGAATTTTTTTTTTAATATTTTTCATGGTTACATGAGAGGTCATTGACTCACTAATCCACCAGTAAGTATTAAATTATACTAAAAAAGATGAGAGGCATAATTGAACTCCACCTCCCACAGTCACTAGAAAGAAAAGATCTAACCTTAAAAGTTAAAAGTGGTGAGTTTTTATCTATCATCTGAAGATGGGTGAAGTAAGTAGAGATATGCCCCCAATAACTTCAAAACTAGTAAAGCACATTTCAATTATATGGTTCGAATTACAATCTCCTGGACTTGATTGAGCAGCTCATACATAGATAAATATTAGAAACCCTCTGTTTAATTACAAAGAAAGCACATAATCGCTTCATTGGGGGAGGGAACTTGAAGCAATTATTTGAAAAAGGGGATCAGAATAAATTACCACCTCAATCACACACCAATTAGTTATTCCAAGATATTTGCAACAAATGCCCCCACGCAAACGATCTTCAGAACTCATTCAATCTCAATTCAACTACAATCAAACGCAGTCATTTGTAGTCAAACCAAGAGGTCCTAAACCAGAATCATTTCTGACAAAAACCCATCAAAGATAAAAGAAATATAAAGAACGAAACAAGAAAAATAAGAAACCCAAAACCCCAAGTACAATAAAACCAAGAATGATAACGAAAACAATACCAAAGAGAAAGTCCAACCCAATTGTACCTGAAACAAAATCTTGATACGCTCGAGGGGAGCAACCACGCTCTTTGCCATCCCACCAGCAACTCCCCCAGCCACCAGCTCCTTGACATACACTGGCATGGCGTCTATAACCCCATCAAAGAACATACCCATCTGGGCCATCTCTCCTTTTTCCCTCTTCCCCCCCATTTCACCAACCCTTTATGGCAGAGAGAGGGAGAGAGAAGTTTCAGACGCTGTTTCTTGATATCTGGTCGGCTAAGGAACTGTACGGTAACAGGGAGGGGGAAAAGATTACTTGAAAGTAGAAACGTCTCTCTGGGGTGTGAAAAGTTGTGGACTTTATATGTTTTGGGATTCTGACAAATTAGAGAAGTTCATGCTTTCTTGGATTCCATTGGTGTAAAAGATGGCAATGCATTGGCTGCAGAGTTCCGCAGAAGTGGCTGCGCTTCAACTTTGCCTACTATGCTATTGGCGGGCGAAGGTTGAAAGTCAGCGAAGGATCTTACAATCAGAACCGTCTCACAATTTATTTTTTCCACAAACACTATATTATATTGAGAATAACTTCCGTTCGGTTGTGGCAAAAAACCCCAATTTTCTGCCCACCAATGTAAATGTGACACCTCAGCATGGAACAAGTTAAGAAAATAAAACCAAAACACCAGATTATTTCTTCATCCTCCACACCTCAGACACGCAGCACCCTTCACAACCATCACCGCCCGCCGCCACCTAGTCCCACCGCCGCCGCCACGCAGAAGAGAGAGAGATGGCCACCCCCAGGCCATGGGGTGGCCGCACACTCCCCTGTGCCACTGGTGGTCTCACAGGCCATTGACTCAAGCCACCTGGGGTGGCTCCTCACACACACCTGTAGCCAGTCAGGTCTCACACACACTCCCAGCCACCTGGAGGTCGGGCGGCCACTCCTCAGTTACCTGGTGGCTCACATGCCATCTCCCAAAGCCACGGTGGCACTGTGCCACTTCCTGTGCCATCTGGTGGCACGCAGTTGCCCCGTGATCCGGCTCGGGTGGGTCTGCCACTTTCAAAGTTAATTGGTGGCACGCAGTTGCACCCCAGACTGGCTTGGTGGGTCTGCTGCCACTCCTGTGCCACGGGTGGTCGGCTGCCATTACCCAGTGCCACGGGTCTCAAGGCCACCTTCAGGCCACTTGGTCGCCACCCTGCATCTGGCTCATGCCACTCCTGCCTCAGGGTTCTTCACCACCCCTGGGCCATATTTGGTGGCCGGTGAGCCACCCCTTGTTGGGTGGTTGCTTCTCCTGACTTGGGACTTCAATTTTTTTTTTTTTTTTTTTTAAGATTAATAATATTTTAAATTAATAATCAGATGTAGTTGTGTTTATTTTGTAAACTTAAGTTTGATAGGATTGGGTTAGGTGGCAACTTCTTATTGGTGGCAAAAACCTCCTCCTTTTTGCCATGACCGAACAGCAGCTGCTCTCAAAGTTGTCACTTGTTGCGTGATCAATCATCGAGCAACAGTAAAAGGAGGATTTCCAGTTTTTGGCACAACATTCTTTAATCTCTTTCTTTAAAAAGTTTTTCATTTTTTTACATTATCATATAATTATTTTCACTTTTCTCTCTCAAGATAATTATTCTTTACCCCCAAACTTTCTCTTGCACATCTTCTCTAAGGAATTCGAGGTTTCAAATTCAAGTGAACATTTCAAACAAGTGGGTAGAAAGATGGTCAAAGTTGAAATATATAGTGATATTGAGAGAGAGAGAGAGAAATATATTTGTTAATGCATTAGTGGACCTTAATTGACAAGGACCTCCACCAATTCCCTAAATTCCTTCAACCAACTAATGCAAAGATTGCCGTTCAAGATAATAAAATTGAATTTTCTTAAGTATAACCAAACTCTCTTTGAAGGACCAACTCACGCAATCGATTGCGGTTCAAGATAATGAATTTGATTTTTTTCTAAACATAATCAAATTATCTTTAGTCTTAAGGTGATTCAGTCAACTTTAGTGCTTTTTTCTTAATTTTATCTGTAGAGAATGAGTACTCCCACGGGTTTAGCATCTTTTGGGAATTTTACATATTTCTAGACGCCACAACTATAGGATTATAGGAACTAGGAAGGACAATAGAGCCTAGTTCCTTTGGAGTTCACTATATAGCCAATAAAAAATTCCCTCATTATTCTTTGATCTAATTTCATTAAATCTGGATTGATAGTGATCCATCCAAAATCTAATAATGATTTTCATTGATACGTTAGATAGTGTGCACATGAGAGTGTACATAGCATTTCTCTAAATTCTTTGGCCCTAAAGCATTCAAGGATAGAACTCATGATGCTTTGATGACATGAGATTTCATCAACATTAAACAGTTTAAAGCGATTAGATTGCTCATACCGTTCATGTTTAGTAGTCTTCTATGGATACTCAATTCGGTGGGAGCAGGCGGCTTATCCACATTGATTGCCAAATCAAGTTTCAAATACCCCAAATTAAAAAACACATTTTCTCTTCGGTTAGAAAAAATTATTATCATAAAGCATGGAATATAAAAATACGAATAATTAAAACAGTAGAAATAGTAAATTTTAACCTGGCTATAGCTAGGTAAAGGTTGCATTACACATCAATTTACTGAATAACTTTATTAATATGACTAGTAAATTTAAACATCAACAAATAAATATTTTCATACTTGTGGGCCTAAGAAAGGTTTATTCTCAATGTCAAATTTACCATACTACTCTAATTAAGTCATAAAAAATAATAACTTCCATATAGGTCGACAGCAACTTAGGGTGATCCGAAAACTCAAAATCCTAATGTTGTCCACCCTTATGATCATCATGTAGCAAGCTCGCAACGCCACCGCCACATAATAATTGTGAAGGTGCCGCTATCCACCACATGCACGGTTGTTGAGACCGTCATGCCACACTTCATGCACGGCTGCCGAGACACATATAACCCAAAATCTCAAGCGAATCACCAACACTAATACACGATGCCACTTGGTCACAATTGAAGTAATGCCGCCACCGACCAAGACAACATGCAGCGACAGCGTAGTGCTTTCACTACGCGTGGGTGTTAGCATCTCGTCCCATATATGTCCGGCGATGTATTTTACTTCATGCGGCTCCCAACATGTATCGATGTTTGAGACAAAGATCTTGTGAAAAGCCATTGTCTGGCAAGCACCCAATTATGTCCCAAGTCACATCACTGGCGCATGCAAGGGCCCTTTCTTAAAAAATCACGTAACACACCGTGTCTCTGTAATTGTGTTAAATTAATCTATTAAGAATTTTCTTACAATTTTATATAATGAGTTTTTTTTTGGAGTTTGTGTGTCCCTTCTTATACAAAGTTCTCGAGGTGAATCCCTAGAGGTAGGAGCGAAACTATAATGTTTTGTTTGGGGAGACAAAATTAAAATAAAAAAAAAAACAAATTCTAAAGAAGCCAAAAATTAATTTTTAAAGATATAGTTATAAAAAATAAAAAATAAAAAATAAAAATAAAAAATAAAAAATTTGGCCAGGAACCACCCTATGTCCCAAGCCAAAGGGTAGTTTCGCCCCGGACCTAAAGGGTGTTTCTCGATTTTTGCCTTGTAACAAGCACGTAGCTGTGTACCATCGTCTAAATATAGCGCGTAGTTGTGGAGTAGCTGCCCAACGGCATGAATCTTGATATTATTAGGGCCATTTAATAGAGGAGACCCTTGGTTATTTATTTCAACATCATATAATTAATACAAGAAGTTTTTCAGAAAAGTTATGCAACAGCAACCCATGTATAACAGTACGTTGAAACCATAACAAAAACTGCGGTGACTGTCCTTCATTGATTTCTTCCGTTTACCCCTGAAAGAAGACTTTCCTTTCCTTTCCATCACGTTACTTCAATATTTTGTGTTTGGACTCAAAATTAAAATACCGTGTAAGAATCTTTTCCTGTCTGAGTTTCATTCTAGTTTCTGATTTTTTTTTTAATCATTTCTTTTTGTCTGGGTTTTCTAAACTTTGAGGTTTACCGGACCTTGGTCTAATCTCCGTAAGGTTAAGTTTGTAAAAGAAATAGGGGAAATATAGAAAAACGAAATTGCTCATAAGGTATGTTATAACGTCACTTTTCTTAAGAAATTATTCGCCCCCACCAAATATAATATGCAAAAGGGTAATCAGCAAATATTTCTCCAAAATACAATGGAGCTCATAAAACTTCTGTATTTAATTGCGCTTTGCACAAACAAAATTAATAAGCTCAAAATTTTTCTATCCTATCAAGAGACAAAGACTCTAATAATATATTAAAAAAATACATAGAAGAATGGTAAAAGAATTGAATAATCTTAATTATATAAGATCAACCATTAGATTACAGCTCCGATGCCAAGTGCATCATCAAGGAGCCACTAGCACGCTACAACCCATGTCACGCGTGCGTATACACTACTAATGTATATACACCCAAGCTTTTTTAATAGCTTAAAGTTTGTTTGGGCCTTATAAATGCCAATTTCACTTTCTCTCCTTCCAATGTGGAACTCTCTCATTTAATACTCTTTAAAACCTTCAATTTTAAAAGATTTTCAAAACACAATAATATTTATTAACTATTAATTTTGAAAATATTTCTACAAAGTTTGCCTAGCCAGTGGCTTACAGAAATTAACTATGGTTTTTATTTTTATTTTTATTTTTTTGACATGTCCGCATAAGAAGAGCGAGGGAGCTATGATTTTGATCTTGTGTTGGTACCTAACTTCTTCTTACTTACAAGAAACAATAATGCTACTTTTTCACACCTCACCTACTTCACAGCGGAAAACTTTTTTACGTGACTAATATAAAAAATAAAAAACAATTTAAAA
>NC_081551.1:20657617-20720966 GCF_901000735.1 Corylus avellana | reverse complement strand
CATGTCGGTCTGGTCACCCACGCCGTGAGTCACCTCTCTTTAGAGCTGATTTTCGATTTTTAAGGTGATAAAATTTTTAAAGCATTAACCTTTTACTTTTAGGTTTTAGATTTAAATTCAAAAACAAATTTTGAGGTATTAAAAACGAGTTTTGAGCATTAAAAACGAGTTTTGAGGCGAATTTCGTTAGGTCATAGCGGGTTTAAAAACGGGTCACTGCCGGCGAGACCCACGGCTGCCGTGGGTGGTCAGACCCATGCCAGCCGTGGGTCTAGCTGTGGTTCTGCTGGGTCTGGCAGCCAAGGGTCTTTTTGATATTTTTTCACTTTGATTTGCTGTTTTTGTTCTTATTTTAATTTTTTGCAATTTTCTTAAAATAATGATGTGGCACATGTTAATTGGGTGTTGTAATAGTGGTAGTTTGCAAATGGTCCGAATCATAGGGGCTCTCCTTATATTATATTTTGAATATATTGTCATATTATTTAAAAAATTTAAATAATATATATATTGTTAACTATATCAAAACAAAATTGTGACACGTATTCTAACACTTAAATGATGCTCAACTCTATATGAGTTTCAAAAAGAATGATATAGGGTAAATAGGAACCATGAGAGAATATAAATTTACATAGGATAAAATGGTGAAAATAAATATATGTGATCGGTCTTGTTAGTTAATGTTGATTCTGTCTTTTTTTAAAAAAAAATCAACAAAAAGGTCATATATTTTATTAGAATATGGGTTTTCTATATTGGGTTTATGTTTTCCTTATTCTATTATTCTTTGTATATGCCTGATTGTAGTCAAATTGATTACTTATTTTATTTGTATTGTGTTTGCCTATCAACTTTATAAATTTGTATTCTAACCCCGTACCACCAACAACTTGTTATAAGTTTATATTTTATGAAAATAACCATCACGTGGACTATCGCATGGCAGTTTACATTCTCATGACTGACGTCTGACGTAATAAATACTACGTGAATTGTCATGTAATCGTTCACATTTTAATGGATGACATGGTAAATATTAAATGAAAATTTTGTAAATCTGCTAAGTGTTATATGAACGGTCACATAACAATCCATACTTTAGAGGTTAACTTGATAAGTGCTACTGGATGATGACTACTAGAAATTTAGATTCTCTACTATCGGTAGCCCCAATTGCAAAAGATTTTTTGGGCAGGGGACCATGAGGATGCTTGAATCGCTTGATTACAGAGGCAGGATGAATTGTCGAGATCCCCAATTGTAGAGAATCAAATTCGAATATAAGTGGAGATCAAAATCGGAAAAGGTCCGAATCAAATTGCACTAGCTGTCGTATGTCGACAAGGAAAGTTTGTTCCACGGCTCGCCTTTGCTAGTGGGTTGTCCCTAACGTCATTATGTCGGTTCCTAGTTGGCCAGTTAATAAGGAAAACGATGTTTATATAATATGGTATTTAATCTAAAAGGAATTTTTTAGGAAAAAGTTTTTTCTAACTCACTTAAAATCTTCTTTGCATAAATGATTTCATGGCTTGACTTCACTGAGGTGCTTTGATGATTTTGGCCACTGAAACCAACTGATCAGTTGACCTTTTAGTCACTAAAACCATCCCAATTGTCTTGAAGATCTATAATCTGATTACCTTTTATAAAACCTTCACTAAAACCATCCCAATTGTTTTGAAGATCTATAATCCTATTGCCTTTTTGGAAAACCTTCACAAGTTTTGCATTGTGAAAGAAAGTTAGTTTTCTTGTATATTGTCACAAGTACACCGTCTGACAAAATTATCTGATCCAAAGCAGATCGGTATCTCATGCAATAGGCAGTCTATCATATGATGTGAGGCTATCTCAGCTCGAACTGTCCAAACACCTGTTTGAGTAAGCGAAGCCCAAATAACCTCTCAGATGAGACTGCCCTATTACAATCTCATTACATGGTATAAAATCATATCACAAACTTTCACATTTACCATATATCCAGACGCCTATTTAAGTAGGCAAGGCCCAAACAACCATTCACAAAAAACCGCCCCATTGCAACCTTACTACACAAGATATAAAATCATATCACAAACTCCTATATTTACCATATATCCAAACACTTGTTTGAATAGGTGAAACCCAAACAACCTCTCACAAAAGACCGCTCTATTGTAACTTTATTACACAAGATATAAAATCATATTACAAACTCCCACATTTACCACATATCCAGACATCTGTTTGAGTAGGTGAGGCCCAAACAACCTCTCACAAAAGACCACCCTTTTGTAACCTTATTACAATAGGATATAAAATCTTATCACAAACTCCCACATTTACCATATATACTGACCAGCAAATTCCGAAAAATCCAATCTAGTTTTATCCCATTCTTGATCACCTGCCATGATTTGCCTTCCCCTCATTCAAAGACCCTTTTCAGCACAGCTACATAGCACTCCAGCATACAGCCTTAGCCTCTCATTGCTATCTGAATTAGCTATCAGAGGCACTAGGTCGAGCAAATTATGATTTGGTAACTCTCTGAGTGAGTTCTTTTAAGGGTGTAAGTTCCAACACTCAAAAGAACAAAAATGATTCCTTTGCTGCATAGCAAACACTTGGTTATTGCAGGCATCTTCTAATTGAAGACACATCTCTCCAAAGAAAAAGAAAAGGGGGAAAATGCTTAATGAAACTACAGTATAAGAAGTTATAGTTCTTCAAATGTTTTCTCTTTTGTCATTTAATTATCAAATCATGAAAGTAGACAGGGAAAACGATCTCATCCTAAATGGCCTTTTTCTGCCATTGATACAATTCGAAAGACCAATTGCAAGTGAGGAACAGGAAGTGTTTGAGGGAGTGCCTCCTGGTGAGGATTCGCACTGTCTCAAACTTGCAATCGGTTAACTGATTGGCCTTATCACTGCTGATGTTATCTTAGATGATGATTGTATCAATAAGGTGTTTTAGGATTCTTTCCAGCTCCTCTCCAGTACTCCATTCATGGACTTGTGCCTTGATTAGCATTGGGTTGCCACATATACGGTTCGACAAAGGATAATTCTTCCTTGGCATCACATAATCGCTTTCCCCAAGCTTCAGAGTTGGGCAATAATCGCCATTACCATCTCCAAGGTAAATGAATCTTTTCTTGCCACTTTTAGAAACAGAAGCTTGGATTTGGTCAATCACTAGACCCTATCACGGAAGCCACAATCAGAACCAGTTTTAAATGGAATAAAAGTACTACTATCAGAAGATAAAAGTAAACTCCTTGGGTGCAAACAATTCCTTGGGGCCAGCCTGCCGGCAAAGCTGAAGTATTACCCGATCCATGTGGAGGGGGCGTTTTACAAAAGTCCTAAGTTTACCTAACAAAGGTAGATACACAAAGTGGCCCTCCCTTGGAAGAGTTCCTTGTTATCAAAAAAAAAAAAGTAAACCCTTTTTTACAATCCCCCAACACCAAAGGAAAAGGAAATAAGAGTCTATAAATTGTAAACTACTTAAGTTACAAGATGCCAGAGATGAAATAGATAATATCAACACACATTGTTCTATATACTCTGCAATGCCGAGACACTTCTTTTAGGAGTGAGGGAGGGAAAGGTGGGCTTGATACAAATATATGGTAATCAGCCAGAAGCAAATAGATTACATTCATCCAAAAAACATGAAGTTGTGCTTTCAAATGCCACTGAAAACAAAATTGAAAGGCCACCAGTTCCGTTGGCCTCCTATTCCCCATTATCTTTCATAAGTAATAATTTCAATAAATAAATATAGGAATCATACTCGTGGCCTCACCCTTCACCCCTTATTTAAAAGAAAAGAAGATGCCATTTGGTCTACAATTAATCAATTGAAAGAATGAACTACAGCTAAAAAGAATTAAAAAAAGAAAGTAACATCCTAAGCCTTTTTTTTTTGCGATTGTGGCTATCTTAACTAACAGTGAAAAAAAAAAAAAAAAAGGGTGCACTCCAGAGAGGAGAAGGTGGGTTTGATTCAAATAAAGAATCCCTCTAAGTGGAATTAACCATGGTCAAAGTATTTGTTAACTGGCGCAGCTATATGGAAAACATTAGAAGCTATTGGAGCCCTTTCTCAGTTTCTCCGATTAAAAGTAGAACAGAAAGAAAGTTCTTCTCTTGTCTATGTTATCAAACAAGCTTCAATTACTACAACCAACCAATCAAACAGTAAAGGGACTTGCAAACATTATAATAGAACGTAATGGCAGCTATACCTTCAATACAACACCCAAACTAATTACTCATATAATAATATGGACGAAAGAAAATTTCTAGTGATTTTGGGAAAATGAACATTTGAGAATTATCAGGTAAGATCTTGATATAACATATTGAGATACCATCTTAATCTAAAAGCTTAAGCCTACGGATTTGAGCTTAAGCCTCAGCATTGGGACTGGACAGAATCATTCATGAAAGTGATTTGCTCTTAGACATCTACACCATCCAAAACCCGCACCTTTTTCCTGTAACACTCCGGTCCCATATTGAAAAGAT
Source organism: Corylus avellana (assembly GCF_901000735.1). NCBI lineage: Eukaryota > Viridiplantae > Streptophyta > Magnoliopsida > Fagales > Betulaceae > Corylus > Corylus avellana. The sequence goes on along the minus strand of NC_081551.1, from coordinate 20,716,437 downwards.
AAGAAGAAACCCACATAAAGTAGGTGGTTTATAAAGATAGTCATACGTACTAAGTCATACATTGCCTAGTTACTAGGTGAAATTGGGCTTTATAATGAATTTTAAAAAAACTTCAAATTGACTAGTCCTTTTGGTGTAATAGCGTAAATATAGCTAGCGCTTTTCCCTAGGTCGTTACAAAGACTATCTTTATAAACGAGGGGGTACAAACTCCCCCCTCTTAAATTCCTGATGTTCTCGTCAGGGCCATGTCATGCAGTGCTCCAGTACCACATGATCTGGCGTTACTATGTGGCTCTGATACCACTTGAAACGACCCAGGAAAAAGCGCTCACCAGGGGCTATTCTCTTGGCCTGCCTCAAAATTTCACAGAAGTGCCAACTTCATTGCACACAATTTGCATCTCCTTCCTCCTTAGACCTTAGACCACCCTGATTCCCCCCGTTACTGTTCTTTTCCTTTCTTGTTCTAGTATTTAACTTAGAAAAAAAAAAATTAATAAATGTCCTTTATACTATCCTTTTTTGGGCAGACATTGTTGTAGTACCTTGCACATATGTGGAGGGCACAATTTGCAACCGTGAGGAGACGAACTTGAATCATGAAAGGGCAAGATTCTGAGCCGTCCCTCCTCTTCATCCACGAAACTTGGGTTTGTGTAAATCACAGAAAAGCACCCCAACACACCATGATGCTCCAAGATTGTCTCAATGTAAAACCGGTTCGCATCGCTAATTACCCTCAAGTCACATCTGAAACAAAACAAACCATTACCACACAGACACAGTAGCCACCATAACAACCTTTTGCCATCAACCATTCAACCATTAACGAGTACAACTCCCACTAACAACAATGAGCTGGTAAAAAGGGGAAGAAAAAAAATTACCCATGAGCATGAGCTGCTCGAATTGCCGCGACAATACACGGGTCCAAAGGAGTCCGTTTCAGGCACTCCGAAATGTCCTCGGCAGTTTTGCCTTGTGAGTGTAGCTCCTTCATCATCCGATCCTAAAATAGTTAACCAAAATCAATGAACAAATAAATTTAACGAAGATTTTAATAAAAACCCAAGTGGGAGTTCATGTGAAAGATATCGAAAAGAGTGAAAGAAAGTATAGAAACCATGAGAGAGTTCCAAGGCAAGGTAGGTCGGAGCTTGTTGAAGAGGCGGGTGAGACCCATCTCTGTTATTACCCAATTGTCGCTATCACCGTCGATGATCGTGCGATCAAAGTCAAACGCCACCACCGCTGTTGTTCCCGCCATTCTGGCCACCGGAGCTCGGTTTTTCTGGCGAGCAAAAGATAAAAAGCTTATGCCTTCGCCAGAGATGGCCGTTATTGGATAAATGCGTGCCATAATATATGATTGGATAGTGATTTATACAAGCCGTCAGATTTCTATGATGGGAAGTGTCCCAAAAACTAGACCCCGCCGTTAAAAATAAAAATAAAAAGAATTTTCGGCGTGGAAATGATTTAAAAATTCATTCAATTCAATTTTATTCTTCTCATTCTTTTCATTTCCTTTCTTCCCTTTCCATTTTCCTTCCACCACTTTTCCTTTCCATCTCTATATGATGTAGTTTTTGAGGTAATAGATTGTCGAGATTTCTTGAAGTATATCAAAGAAGAGTTTAGACTTTTAAATATTGTGTGGATTTTATGAAGTCTCAATGGTATTCGATTGAGAGTTGAGAATTTTCCTTCAATATGGTTTGAAGGGTGAATGGTTTGAAACCAAAGGCTTTTTTTATTACAAATGCGTGGAATATGATCTGGCCATCTTTATGAAATGAGCTGTGATTTTGAATCAAACAAATGAGTCCTGAGATTCCCAATTAGAATTCATTTTAAACGGGTCGGCTGGTATAATATTATGAGAAATATTAAACATATATCTTTACAGAATGCAAGTGACCCATATCAGCCGCTGCCCTCTTTTACAGCCAAGCCATGATTATTAGTAATGAAAAATGGAGTTGAGAGAGAGACAGAGAGAGAGAGAGACAGAGAGACAGAGAGAGAGAATACTTGTAGAGTAATGAAAATATGGGAAGCACAAGTTGAATAATGGGGAAGCTCCTCTCTGTTATTGATTGCTCGTCATCATAAATAAATCTCAAGTCCATTATAGAATTAACAGGCACAACTCAGTGATTCCTTTGACTACAATGAATGAATTCAAGTGATCCCTATACGTATTCTGTAACATTCTTCCCTTCTCTATCTACAACCCTTCCAACCAATCTACTGTTTTTTAATTGATTCACAAGCCAAAAAGAACAAAAAAATTGAACATCTTCCGAATCACGAGTCAAATTAATTCCAATTCTACCTCCCTTCCACCTTAAACATCGAGCGAAACACGGGTCTTTATCGGTTTTAGCTTCAAACCCATGCTTTCTGGAGAGAGAAGTTCAGGGGAGATGCAAGATGGGCTGAGTGGACTCCTCGGGCTGTCGCTGAAGTGGCACGGCCTATACAACCCATACCCCATGAGGAAGAACTCCATGGGTATCAACATTGCATGTGGCTGCTCCTCTGTCACCATTGATCCACAAGCCTGGACCTGCACTAACAACACATCCTTTACCATACACATTCATGCACATTTATTCAATTTTCCTAGACTGAATCAGAAGAATAACATGTGATGTAAGCATCAGATTAGGACATTGTGAACTTGGAACTCTGGATTTATCATCAACCATAACAAATGCAGATTACAACATTTACTCTTGAAGGCATTGAACCCTTGCTAAGAACCTAAGCGGTCCACATATAAATACCCTTCTAAGTGGTTCCTTGATAGTGTGCATTTGTATTTATTATACAGATATTCCTAGATATACTTTGCAACACATACCTCAACTAAGGCACTAAATCTCCGGTCAAGTTTTGAAATCATGTCTAGAGCCTCGGAATGGAAAGGAGAGCTATCCCCAACAAAAATTAGCGTACGGCATTTTAGTCTCTTCAACCCTTCAGTAATGTCTGATCTCCTGCAAGTTGGCAAAACAAAATTTCAGCACAGAAACATATACATTTAGTATATCTTTGAAGATTTTATACATGCCCACAAAGAAGTACAACTGGGGAAGCAGCAATGGCACAGTTTTTACCTATTGATTGCTTGAAGAAACCGGAAAACATTTATGCTCTGCCTCTCATCGAGCAACTGAGGAAACATAAATGTCATGGGAATCAAACAAGTGTCACCTTGAAAATCCACTATTTTAAGAACGAAAGTGGACGGGAGAAAGTACAGTTTTGGGTAAAGGAATTTAAAAATTAGCTTAAACACTTACTCTTCTGCATGCTTGAACTATATCTGATTCTGGAACTCCCGCATTACCACGAACTTCCTGTCAAAATTTATAGCAACCCCATCACCCAGTGACCCTAATAAAACCATGTAGGATGAGCAAGACAAATGCACTTCACCACAGTTGAAGCACTAGAATACCTTGCTGAAGTACCGCTGAAGCAAACACTCTTTCAGCAAACCACACATGCCATAAAAGTAAAGCAAATTTGACATCACCTACAGACAATATGCAACTTTAGTTATAACATTGAAATATATGCATGTTTACTTGTAAGAGTAACAGTACGGCATCATAAAGGAACCTTATTATATATCCATTCAGTCCAAGACGGTGCTTTGCATAAAGGGGACACAAGTATCAAACCAAGAACACGTTCCCTATATTTCATCTGCAACATGAAACCTTGATCAGTGGACCAATAATTGAGGAAGTTTGAAAACATACAGGTCACAATATTCCAGAAAGGGTACATACTGCAAATAGTGTAAGTATGTAGGCACCCGCTGTTACCCCCATGCACATCACAGCACCGAGCCTGAAGAAGTATAAAATAATGTAATAAGAAAGCAAATTAACAACACAGGATCTCATCTGAGAAAACTCCAGTGAAGACATCCCATGCATAAAATTCCCTTCTACACCGTCTCGTCAACAAGTACGACAAAAACTTCACCTTGCATACTGTTACAGCTTAAAATTTAGAGCTTCAAATATCAAAAATTAACAATAAATCACCAACAAGATTTTTTTAAATAATAATTACCCGAAAAAGTTGAGAACCTCAATGATCTGATCTGCTAAATCATCAACAGAAGGTACAGAATCTTCAGGACAAATTGCAGCAGCTCCTAACTGCAAGAACTCTTATGAAAGTTCCAGAAGAGAAATTATGTGAATAATAACATTCAGTCATAATGCATGCAATACATTTTCCAGATGGTTAAATCAGCTAACTTCTAAAGATGCAGTCAAGTCAACCAATTACAGACCTGGTGCCCAGGAGGACTGATATGGTAAATGCAGAAGTTGTGGAGCAACAAAGAAGCTGCTTCAGGACAGAAAAATAATCCTTGAAAACAAGACACATCTGCTCAAAAGTATTGAGAACTAGATCAATAGCTGTGATAGTGTTCCATATATAAGATAAAAATATTCACACACACTAATTTATGGGTGAATTAATACTGTCAATTAAAGGGTCATGAACCAGATACTTTACAAGAGCAACCAAAAAAAAAAAAAAAACCTGCAATAATTAGCAATTTTAAGCCTAGTTCCCAATCCCAGGACACCCACCCCATGTGACTCCATTGCAGATTGCACTTACGATTTAAAGCTAAATCAGGATAAGTAAGTAGTGCGGGCTTGTCTTGGTCTCCATAGACTATAACAGACACAGAACCACGGCCAGTTCGTACAAGATGTTCCTACAGTTGACAAATTAAAATAAAAGTGTTATGAACAGAGAAATAAACACAGAAATATATATATATACACGCATCAACATGTAGAGCAAAAATTCCAATAAATCATCAAAGCGGTGCACTTTAAAACTGTTTCATCACCATAATATCTTCGATTGTGCAGGTATTTTGTGAAAAGAGTCAGTCAACCTTCAGTTCAGTAAGCGAAAACTGGCAGCTTTATCCAGAGAATTTAATTCCCTGAATGAGCTTCCCCATGTGCATTTACCCCTTTTCAGGCGACCCAAAAATTATTTGCCACATCATATGACATAACTTCAAAAGATAGATGAAACAAACAAGTAATCCCAGATTTCAATCATTGTATTCTTTTTTCTTTTTAATAGAAAAGTGATGACAGTTAAAAAGGAAGGCACGGAATCTCACATATCTAAAGAAGACATTGACTAGACTGATCGAATGACCAATAAAAAATAGGAAAAGAAAGTGAAACAGCTAGACGCCTCCATATAATAAAAAGAAATAATACAAAGAAAGGTGTAGCTTAGGTTTCTTCAGTGAACTGTAATACAATTTGATCCAAGGAATGAATTCACCAAAGGATCCGATTGCTTTCAGGCTAAAAAGCAACATACAAGAAGAAAGGAATCTCAACCCCCCATAAGAAAAATCTAGAAAGAACAAGCAGAGATAAAAATCCTCATAATTCAATTCAGATTGAACGCCTAATAAATAAATAAATAAATAAAGGTTTCTATATCATTGTTTCAAAAATTGCTTATAAAAAAATCATTATTTGCAAAAGGACCAAAACTATCTAATTGAAGCCAAACATCAAATACTTTTACATAAAAAGGCACAAAAGTGAACAAAATGAAAGGATACCATTTACGATCAAAATAGATTCTGACAAAGAAAACTGCGTCAACAGCTCCACCAGAAGAATGGGATTTGAGAAATTGCAGAATTAGCAAATAAATATGAGCACACAAAACCCGAAAAAAGACAACTGTGTACATAAATGGAAAGAATGACTCTTTCCCGCAATGGTAAAAATAAAAAAAACAAATCTCAAAAATAAAAAATGCCCAGATTTGGAAATCATCATTTCCGAACCTTCAATACCACAAAAAATCAAATCTTTCAATAAGTTGGGAAAAAAAAAAAAAAAAAAAAAAAAACCCATCATTTTGTTGCGAAGAAAAAGAAGAAAACCCAACGATTCTGACTCTTTGATTTTCCAAACAACAAAACAAGCCCATTTCTTTTCCAATCTTTATCAGCAAACAAACAGGACACCATCCACCACCAATCCACTCAAATGCAGTACAAGAAGGTATCGGAACAATGCAAAAAACTGCTTGAAATTGATTCATAATTAGCGAACAAACAAAAAGCCGTAAAAACGAATACTTTCTTGCAGAAAAACACGAACCTTCCCACCGAGATAGATCTTCTCCATATCAACGGAAACGGAGTCGTTTGATTCTGCCATGGCCGTAGTTCTATGCGTCTCAAAGCCCCACAGAGCCTCTCTCTCTCTCTCCCAAACTCTCTCTCTCTCTCTCTCTTTCTCTCTCACAGAAATTAGCCTTTGGCTTCGATGGCTTATATACAAAGCGATTCTCTCTCTTAATTTATTTCTCTCTCACTAGAAAAAAATAGCCTACGGTTAACCACCACCGACGCTCTAACACCTTCCATACTAACTGAATTTACCCTGTGACCATGGTCAATTTTTTTTTAACCGCGTTAGCTTCGTTGTTACTTGTTATTGACCTCCAACCAGACTACACGGCGTCGTTTGCCTTCATCATTTCTCTACAACGACGTCGGTTTGCCTTTTGGTTTCCATAAAGAAAAATTTTCCTAAATTTTTGTAATAAAATTTATTAAATTAATATTCCCCCTTAATATCAGGATCCTCTCATTTTTAGATTTTATAAATCTAATGGTAAAGATTTTGTAATAATTAGAATAGTTAATAGCCGTAGATCCAAATCGTAACTCTGTCCAAAAAACAGGGGATCCCTGTCCGTGGCAGGATAGATAGCAAGGCCCCATCATTTTGGTTTGACTGCGAGAGTGTGTGGTGGTGCCCTTGTGATGCTGACACCTGTATTGGATGCTCTTTTGGAGGGTCCCATCTGGGGTCCACGTGGTTTATTTGGGGATTTGACGTGTGTCACAAAGGGGGAACTTATAAGGCACAAAAAATTTAATAGTGGGTCGCCGGTTGCTTGCCTTTGATTTGACTCAATCATTACTCTTACCATCCTAATCCTGTTGATTTGTAATTTTCATCTTGTTTTTGGCAATGTGTGGCCTTGCTTCCTCCTTCACCAACCACCATTGTTGTAGCATCTTTGTACAAAAATGGAAGAATTCATTTTCTCTTGTCATCAAAGAGATTCCCAAAACCAAATATATTTAATAGCTTTCATTTTGATACCCAAATTTTACTAATTCTTTGTTTAGCCACCAAGTTAATGTCATGTTCTTTATAAAATTTTGTTTGTGTTAAATTTGGAAAATGCTACGTGCTTTTCTGGTATTTTCTTGATGTCTTTCCATCTGTGATGTGACTTTTAAATCACCGTTGAATTTAAAATTATTATTATTAACTTTTAATCTATTGGTGATTTTAAAAACCACATCACAGTTAGGAAGATACTAAAAAAATACTAAGCATTTTCCATTAAATTTATAAGTGGATGCTCAAGATCAAATTAGGTGTTTAATCATTGATGAAATCAGCACCGTTTTCACCTAATGATGATTTGTATCAACTTGGAAACATTACATTTGCACCTTAAAGCGCCAATCCCAATTGGCTAGAATTTCTTTTTTTGGATTTCAGGTGAATATTTTATAATGTAGCCTATCTGTTCGAGCAAATGCTTGAATTCCTCGAACAAATAGGTTTTGGATTTGTGATTTTGAAATGTACGTTTAAAATTAGTGTTTTTTAAAGCATTTAAATTTAAATTGTATGTTTTAAAAATACACCTCATTGTTTACTATTTAAAAATACTTCTTTTTTTTTTTTTTACTTTTTTAAATCATAATTTTTTTTTAAAATGCATTCATAAAACAATACCATTTTTTGATATTTGGTTGAAACCAACCAAGTGATTTGACTGATACTTTTTAACTGGCTTGGCTTGCTGGTTACATTGCCAATTTGCCAGCTATGAATTTCTTTATATTCTGTTCTCAATCCAGCCAACCATCAATCTACTTCTACTTGTACAGGCTATTTTCTCCCCTGAAATCTATAATTAAAGCTTGAAATGTTCCTACTCTTTTTTTTTTTCTTTTTCTTTTTTGTATTTTCGATTTTTTCTCATTCAGAAAATATAGATGGGTTGGTTTGATAAAATTTTAAGAATTGTTTTCAGTTTTTAGTTTTAGAAAAAGAATAAAAAATAAAAAGATTGATTTTGAGTAGTGTTTTAGAAAAACAGATAAATGAGAAGTGTTATACAAAAATAAAAAATTTCTTTTTTGAAAATATACCCACACAGATAATTAACCAGAGAAAAATATTCAAGAAAGAAAATTTATCCTCTACAAACAACTGTATTTAACTTTTTTTTACCTCCAAACAATGCTTGCCAAGCACTTGTTAAGATCCTTCTAGAGTCACTTGGACAGCTTCCGTGTTAAGAATTGGATCAGCCGTCTTGAGGAATCACACTATCGGATAAGTTTGTGTAAAAGATTGATGGGAAAGATATACTTGCTTTCCTCACACACACGCACCCTTTGCAATTATTCTCCAACTTTAAAAAAGTAACAATTAATCTCTCAAAATTATCATGTATTTTCACTTTCTCCCTACAAATTTGGATGAATAATATATAATGTGATTCAAAATGTTCATTACACACCCCTTTATTGTAGCTCTGATATCATTTGAATTCAACCAAGTAAACATTTATTTTCTTTATATTGTAGCATCTATCTCGCATACATCTTTGTTGAGTTGACATGCTTAATCTACTAATAATTGAGACATGTTGTTGGTCAACTCTCGTTAAATTCTTACAAATTTATTATTGAATTTGTTGAATTCAAATGATAGATTAGCAAGAATTGAACGGGAGGAAAAAAAAATCATTTCTCTCCTATAATTGCTATTTGGTATGCCCTTATGCTTCTTCCATTTTTTTTCATTGACGTGGCATTATCCTGAGGAGAGAAGGATGAGAGGAGGACAAGAGCAAAGTTGATGTATTAAAAAAAGGAACAGTTTTTAAGGTAATAAGATGTTCCTTTTCATAGTAGAGAGTATATATAAGATGTTCCTTTTCATTGCTTCCTCTGTGTCAATGTATTTTCCTTCGCATTTGGATCTCTCCAGTCCAAATGGACTGGAGGGAACCGGTTCGCTTTAGCCTAGGGGCAGGATTGTCCAAAAATTCTGCATGAATGCCGTGGCTACGAAATAACCGCCGGAAGGATGAATAGTTCATAGACGGGTCAAAAGGGTTTGAAATTTGAAGTCTCGATTGATCCAAGTTACAGAGGGAAGAAGTAAATGAATGGAAATGCTTTTAAAAAAGGAAGTGAAAAACCCATTATACAATTCTCTCTTTCATTGCTCATTTTCGGTTCAATGGACTGCAATCATAGCCTGGGGACTAGTTTTCTATGTCGTTTATTGCGAAAGCCTCGCTCTGTTTCTTTTGCTACTGCAATACCATATGTAAAACCCAGTTCGTCATTATCTGATAGCATGGAAAATTCGGCGGCTTGTTTCGATGGGCGCTTTCAGAACATACTCAAGAAGTTATCAAATCATAATCTTCTTAAACCGGTGCCTTCAATAGCTGATGTGAATTTAGATAGCAACGAGAGGCTAGGATTGTATTCTGAGGTGCTACGTAGTTGTGCTTTGAAGAGGTGCTTGAATGAGGGTAAGGCGGTTCATGGGCAGGTGATCAAGAATGGGATGGACCCGGATTCCCATTTTTGGAGATTGGTGGTGGAAGTGTATGTGAAAGGTGGGAGTTTGCAATGTGCACGTCAGGTTCTTGATGAGATGCGTGAACGGGATGTTGTGTCTTGGACTGCACTGGTTGAGGGCTGGATAGATAAAGGGTACAGCCGTGACGGTATTAGATTGTATAGCGAAATGCGGAAAGATGGTGTCAGGCCAAATGAACAAACTTTGATGAGTGTCTTGAAAGGTTGTTCAGAGTGCTTGGAATTGGATATTGTGTCACAGTTGCATGCAGAAATCATTAAAATCGGGTTCTTTTCGGATATGTTTGTTGGGTCTACTCTTGTTGACCTTTATTCAAAATGTGGTGAGATGGAGCTTGCAAGTATGGTGTTCTTTTACATTTCTGAGAAAAGTGTTGTGTCGTGGAACGCTTTGCTTGATGGATATGCTCAGGTAGGTGACTGGGAAGAGATTCTGAAATTGTTTTCTGCAATTAGTGAATTAGAATTGAAGTATGGTAAGTTCACCTTATTGACTGTCCTTAAGAGTTGTGCACACTTGGGAAATTTGAGAGGGGGGCAGGCAGTGCATGCTCTGGTTACCAAGATGGGTAGTGAGCTCGATAAGTTTCTGATTTGTTGCATTCTTAATATGTATTCCAAGTGTGGGTTGCCAGACTATGCACTCAAAGTCTTTGAGAGGATCAAAAATCCCAAAATAGTGGCCTGGAGTACAATGATCAACTGTCTTGATCAGCAAGGCCAGAGCCAAGAAGCAGCGGAGATGTTTTGCCTAATGAGACGTACAGGTGTGACACCAAATGAGTATACTCTTGCTAGTATCATCAGTGCTGCTAACAGTCTAGGTAACTGGAAGTACGGCGACAGTATTCATGCTTGTGTATATAAACATGGTCTCGAATCTGATAATTTCATCAGCAGTGCACTTGTTACAATGTACATGAAAACTGGATGTGTGCATAATGGTTGGCAGGTTTTCAATACGATGAATGTTCGAGATATAGCTTCATGGAACGCCCTTTTATCTGGATTTCATGATAACAAAACTTTTGATCAGGGGCCAAGAATCTTCAAAGAATTGCTTGTGGTAGGTTTCAAACCTGATATCTACACGTTTATCAGCATTTTAAAATCTTGTTCCAACATCTTGGATGTAGATTTTGGGAAGCAAATACATGCCCATATCATAAAAGATGGCCTTTGCAGTAATAGTTCCATAGGAACTGCTCTGATAGACATGTATTTCAAATGCTGGTGCTTAGAAGATGCAGATATAATTTTGAATGAACTGACTGAAAGAGACCTCTTGACTTGGACAGTCATCATTTCCAGTTATGTACAAACCAATCAAGGGGAGAAGGCCGTGAAGTGCTTCAGTCAGTTGCAACGAGAAGGCTTGAAGCCCAATGCCTACACTCTCTCCTGCTGTTTAAGTGGTTGCTCCAGTTTAGCATTGCTCGACAGTGGCCGGCAGCTCCATTCCATGGTTATAAAATCCGGATTGTCAAGCAACATGTATATTGCTACTGCACTTGTTGATATGTATGGGCAATGCCGACGCATAGAAGATGCCGAGGCCATTTTTAAGAGCATGACTTATCGGAATGCAGTCTTGTGGAACACAATCATATGTGGATACTCACTAAATGGGCAAGGAAAGGAGGCTCTCGAGGCTTTTAGGATTATGTTAGATGAAGGGGTCCTGCCTGATGAGATTACTTTTATAGGAGTTCTTTCTGCGTGCAGCCACATGGGTTTGATTGAAGAAGGGGAAAAGCATTTTAACTCATTGAGCAAGGACTATGGAATCACTCCTTCTATTGAGCACTATGCTTGTATGGTCAATATCCTGGGTCGGGCAGGCAAATTTAGTGAGGTTCAAAGCTTTGTTGAGAAGTGGGAGCTTACCCAGAATGTCTTGATTTGGGAGACCATTCTTTGGGCCTCTAAAATGCATGGAAATGTGGAAGTTGGTGAAAGAGCTGCAGAGAAAGTAATATTTGAGCTTGAAACAGACATGGACTATAATTATGTGATGTTATCTCATATTTTAGCTGCCAAAGGAAGGTGGGATGATGTTGTGAAGGTTAGGACATTGATGTCCAATCTGGGAATCACAAAGGAACCAGCATGTAGCTGGCTGGTGATTGATGCTCAAGCCCATAAGTTCTTTGCTCATGATATGTCACATCCAAAGATAAAGGAAATCTGTCAATATTTGGAGGGGATGGCTCGATGAAGAACATGCGTCATGGGTCATGGCTGCTATCAGGAAATCTGATAGAGAAGTTTCCCCCCCCTGAGCTAATTAATGGCAGAGTTTGGGAGGTCCTTGAGTTCTGCTCAACTTTGAGGAGATTCTGATTTTGAACATCCTGTGAGGAGTTGGTTGCTCTTGACCTGTCCAATTCCATTGCTAAACAGATCCATACTTCTAGGAAATGCTAAAAGCCCTAAATTTATTTTCCAAAAAAAAAAAAAAAAACCCTAAATTTAGGGTTAGTAAGACATTAGACCCCAAATTAATATGTGCGCCAAAAAATGTTTGGTTAAATTAAATTGAATTTTAATTTCTTTCAACCTAATTTAGAAAAAATTGATTTCCTTCGAAAACCGTTGGGGTAGTACCAAGTAGATCACTATACGATTGTTATACAACTGAAATAATTTGAAAGTGAAAATTAATTTTTTATTTTGTAAATACTGATTCAGTGACTGATTTTCAATTATATTATAAAGTCATATGATAACATTTTTTTTTTTTGGAGTGATAAATGATAATCTATTAATCTCAAACAAAAATAACAAAAATCTGACGTCCCAAACATAATTTCTAATTATATTCTATTCTATATTTTATTTTTCGTTCTCAAAATTTTGAAAACCCTTGAATGAGGTTTTTGACTACTCGCCAAACAAGCAGCTCTAGCGCTGTCCTCATCACATCAATTGGGGGATGCCACGTCATCAGAAAGGTCAGCTTACCTGTGTCAGCGTCACAGCAGATCTTTCACCTCGACTGGCCACTAAAATACCCTCGATTACTCGAAAGATAACACTCGTATTCGCGCTTCTTTGACAGCCACAGCCAGCCGACTCCGCTCGCTGCCTCCTCTCTCTCTTCAAATCCGCACCATGTTGATGCAAGCGATTTGCTATTGTTATTTTCTTTGTTAATCTATTTGGTTCGCGGGAATCTGTAGAAAACGAAAAGAAAGTGGAATCGTGGGTCATACCTACAAGTTTATTTTTCTTTGTTTTTGAAAAGAAAAGCTCTCAGTCGGCGGAATAGTTGTCTGAGTTTTAGTCTGTAATGATTTTTCTGTCGCTATTGATGCTCTTTTAGTTTTGGCTGTGCATTTGATGCGTTTGATGATAAAAAACTGCTTCAGAGCCGAAGCTTGGCGTTCAAATTTGATGGAATGCGATCTTATTGCTCTGAAGATGCGTAGCCCACCGCCTGGTTTTCGATTTCAGTTCCCCAATAAGCTTCGTACCAGTTCGAAGTCACCGTTGGTTTCTGTTAGATTGAATTCTTCGTCTTCTGCTGCTTTAGATGTTGTAGAATCGAACCCCACCAGTGATTCGGATTCCTCCGCTACCCGAAACTCGCCGAGTCATTTTCATGAAAGGTTTCATAGAAAACCCAGAAAGGAAACGGTTCGTGATTGGGCTAATTCAGTCTTGTCGAGGGAGAAGATTGAAAAGAATGTAAGAAGTAGACCTTTGAGTTTGGATAGTAAGGAACGGTTAAGACGTTATTCTGGGATGCTGCGTACTTGTGCTTCGAAAGGGTCTTTGAATGAGGGAATGGCCATTCATGGGCAGGTGATCAAGAATGGGATAGACCCGGACTCTCATTTGTGGGTTTCTTTGGTCAATGCTTATGCAAAATGTGGGAGTCCCGTGTATGCGCGCCGAGTGCTTGATGAGATGCCTGAACAGGATGTTGTGTCTTGGACTGCACTGATACAAGGGGTTGTGGCCGAAGGATTAGGTAGTGAAGGTGTTAATTTGTTTTGTGAGATGAAGAGGGAAGGTGTAAGGCCTAATGAGTTCACGTTGGCTTCCGTGTTGAAAGCTTGTGTTATGTCAATGGATTTGAAGTTTGGGACGCAGGTGCACGCAGAAGCAATCAAAGTTGGGTGCTTCTTGGATTTGTTTGTTGGGTCTACTCTTGTTGATCTTTATGCCAAATGTGGTGAGATGGAACTTGCGGAAAGAGTGTTCTTTTGCATGCCTGAGCAAAATGGTGTCTCATGGAATGCCTTGCTTAATGGTTATGCCCAGGTGGGTGGTTGGAAAGAAGTATTGAATCTGTTTTGTAGAATGAGAGAATCAGAAATGAAGTTTAGCAAGTTCACCTTGTCTACTGTCCTTAAGGGTTGTGCGACCTCAGGGAGTTTGAGAGAAGGCCAGGCTGTGCATTCTGTGGCAATCAAAATGGGGTGTGAACTAGATGAGTTTTTGGGTTGTAGTCTTGTGGATATGTACTCTAAGTGTGGGCTGGCATATGATGCACTAAAAGTATTTAATATGATCAAAAATCCTGATGTAGTAGCCTGGAGTGCAATGATCACTTGCCTTGATCAGCAAGGTCATAGCCGAGATGCCGCCCAGCTATTTTTGTTAATGAGATATGCAGGTGTCCCACCAAATCAATTTAGCTTTGCAAGTGTTGTTAGCGCTGCCACTGGTTTGGGATTCCTTCAATATGGTGAAAGCATCCATGCTTGTATATGCAAGTATGGGTTTGAAAGCGATATTTCAGTCAGCAATGCCTTAATTACTATGTACATGAAAAATGGATGTCTACAAGGTGGTGCCCGGGTGTTTGAGGCAATGACAGATCATGTTTTGGTTTCATGGAATGCCCTTTTATCTGGTTGCCATGGCTACAAATTCTGCAATCTAGGACCAAGAATCTTCTATCAAATGCTGGTGGAAGGTTTCATGCCGAACATGTACACGTATGTCAGTGTTTTAAGGTCTTGTTCTAGCCTGTGTGATCTAGGATTTGGAAAGCAAGTACACACCCATATCATAAAAAACAGCATTGATGGTAATGATTTTGTTGGGACAGCTCTTGTTGACTTGTACGCCAAAACCAAGTGCTTGGAAGATGCAGATGCCGTTTTCAATAGGTTGATTAATCGAGACCTCTTTACTTGGACTGTCATCATCACTGGTTATGCACAAACTGATGAAGCAGAGAAGGCTGTTAAGCGCTTTAGTTTGATGCAACAGGAAGGTGTAAAGCCCAATGAGTTTACTCTTGCCAGCTGTTTAGGTGGTTGCTCCCGAATAGCTGCCATGGAAACTGGGCAGCAACTTCATTCTTTGGCAATTAAGGGTGGGCAGTTTGGTGACATTTTTGTTTCTAGTGCACTTGTTGATATGTATGCAAAATGTGGGTGCTTAGAAGATGCTGAGGCTATTTTTCAGGGCTTTGTTTTTCGGGATACTGTTGCATGGAACACAATGATATGTGTATACTCACAACATGGACAAGGACAGAAAGCTCTTGAAACCTTTTGGAAAATGTTAGATGAAGGCACCATGCCAGATTCGGTTACCTTCTTAGGTGTTCTTTCTGCATGTAGCCACATGGGTTTAGTTGAAGAAGGGAAAAAACAGTTCAACTCACTGAGCGAAGTATTTGGGATTACTCCTACAGTTGAGCATTATGCTTGCATGGTTGATATTCTTGGTCGAGCTGGAAAATTTGATGAAATCGAACTCTTCATCAAGAAGATGAAGCTAACACCACACGCATTGATTTGGGAGACTGTTCTCGGGGCTTGCAAAATGCATGGAAATGTGGAGTTTGGTGAAAGAGCCGCAGATAAACTTTTTGAGCTTAAACCTGAGATTGACTCCACTTATATATTGCTGTCCAATATTTTTGCAGCCAAAGGTAGGTGGGATGATGTCAAAAAGGTCAGGTCATTGATGTCCAGTCGGGGTGTTAAGAAGGAACCTGGATGTAGCTGGGTAGAGATCAATGGTCAAATCCACATCTTTGTGTCTCAAGATGTTTCGCATCCAAAAATCAGGGATATTCATTTAAAATTAGAGGAGCTTGGCCAAAAACTATTATCAGTAGGTTATGTCCCAAAAACAGAACGTGTGCTTCATAATGTCACTGACAGAGAGAAAAAGGAACATCTTAATCATCATAGTGAAAGGTTGGCTCTTGCTTTTGCCCTTATAAGTCCCAACCCTGTAAAAACGATTAGAATTTTCAAGAACCTACGCATCTGTGAAGACTGCCATGATGTTATGAAGCTCATCTCAGACATCACCAATCGGGAAATAGTTGTTCGTGACATTAATCAGTTCCACCACTTTAAGTGTGGCACCTGCTCCTGTCAGGATTATTGGTGATTTGTTTGGCTCCAGAGGTGTTTAGCAAGTTGACCCGTGCTGAAATTAAACTCTAATCCTTGGTTTTGGAGTAACCATGCCCTAAGTGCTAGTACCCAGGGCAAAAAAAACACTTAAAAACTGAGAATCCAGGTATTTTCCTTCATGAATTAATATCCCATGTCATTAAATGTTTGTAAGCAGCCCCCCCCCCCAACACACACACAAAAGGAAAAAAAGAGAGAAATAGGTCCACATGCATACACTACACAAGGGTTATTATTAGTATCCGTGTAAACTTTTAGTGTTTGATAGTCAATAATGTCCACATACTCCATCCAGGTTTTTGGAGCTCCTAGGCTAATTGAAGTAGAATATTGCAATGCCACTATAGTTGCTCCCTCTGTGCAAGTTCCTTATGAGAATGACCTGTCCTTGTAGGGACAGCCATTCCATTTGATTGATGGGAGCAAATTGAAAGATACAAATGCCTCCAGTTTTATAGAAGTCGGAATGCCTTTACAATCTAAAATTCTTGTCCGTTCTTTTTTCTTTTTGGGTTTGATACGTTCTTTCCGTTTGTTGCAGTTATTCTATATGATATCGTGCAGGCTGATGCTGCTGTTTTGGATTCTTTTGATGCAAATTTTGTTCTCAGAATCAAGGTTAGCACTGTATTTTTCATGTTAAGGTAATTTAATCTGGTTGTTAAGCATACATTTTTTTTTAATAAGTGGTTGTTAAGCATACATATCCATGCATGATACATACATTTTTTTGGGAACAGGGGCACAGGTCTAATATATTTGCATTTTCTTAGAAGTAAAGATATGCGTTACCAAATCTTTGTCTACTTAATGTTCTATGAACCATGTGCATTGAAGATTGAGTTGTATTATTTGCTGGACTAAACAGAAGCTCACTCTTATTATACAGCCTCCAACAGTTGACGTGTAATGGATGGGTAAGATGAACGGAGAGGGAAGACAGCACACTCTGACAACTTATTACAAACTGCTGTTTATTTCAAGAAGAAACCATTGTTGTGCCGACTGAACTGAAAACTGTCTGGCTTCTTTGCCATTTGAAGCTTGAAAGCTGCATGTGAATCTTGCAAGTGATGTGGTACCATTATGTGCAGGTATGTCCTGTCCAGAATTTGATTGGTACAATTTTTCAAAGGTAATATGATATTGCCCGCCTTGGTGCAAGTTGCCTATGGGATGACTTGTCTTTGTAGAGACGGTCTTTCCATTGGCTTGATGGGAGCAATTTGAAAGGTACCAATGCCTCCGGTCCTGATAAATGGTGTGGAGAGATGGCCCTCAAGAAAGCTTTACCGGATTTGTATAGCATAGCTCGCATTAAAGATGCTTCCATAGCGGATTATTGAGTTATCTAGTGGCTCCCATCAATAGAATATAAGCTTTATTAGAGTGGCTCACAATTGGGGGTGAATGTCTTTGCTTAATTCTTCAATTTGTTGTACTCCTTTAGAGTGAGATGGGGAGGTAAACAAGCTTTGCTGGGCCCATTCGAAGAGATGGATGTTCGACATTAGATCGTTATATAACATTCTTGTCCCTCATGATAGTATTCCCTTTCTTTGGAAGAGCATTTGACGGAATAAGGTCATCATGAGAGCTCTTCTTTGCTTGGTCGGCCGCCATAAGGAAGATCCTCACAATTGATAACCTAAAGAAGCAGCATGTCATGGTAATTGATTGGTGTTGTATGTGTAAAAGGTGTAAGGAGTCTGTAGATAATCTTTTTTCTCCACTGTGTGATTGCTAGTGCCTTATGAAGTGCTATTTTCAGTTATGTTAGACTATCTTGCTTTATGCTTAATCAAGTGATACACCTTTTTACTTGTTGGAGAAGGTTGAGTGGTAGTCCTCAGAGTGCACCAGAGTGGAAGATGGTATTGTCCTGCCTTTTGTGGTGTCTTTGGAAGGAAATAAATAATAAGAGTTTTGAAAACTGGAGAAGGACTCTGGTGGAACAAATTCTTTCTTTTTCAATACTCTTTATCACTAGGTAGAGCTTGGTTTTTATGATTTTCTTTTTCTTTTTCTATTTAAGTGTTTTTCTTGTATATTTTCTGTGTATTGGATTGCGCCTTTTGCGCTTTTTAATGATATTTCAATTACTTGTTAAAAAAAAAATGATGTATTTTCTTAGCCCTATTTTTCCTTTTATTTTTGGGTTTGAGATGTTCTTCCCCATCGTTGCTGTCATTCTATATGATATTTGGGTAGGCTGATGCTGATGTTTTGGATTCTTTTAACGCAAATTTTGTTTTCAGAACCAAGGTTAGCATTGTATTTTTTATTTTAAGGTATTTTAATATGGTTGATAACTATAAACATGGATGCTTGATACATGCATGGCTACGTGCTGTGACAAGATGTGCTTTTGCCCATTGTTTTCCACACCAGGGGCACAGGACCCATATATTTGCATTTAACAGATATCCTGCAACCTAATATGCTCATTGCATTGACGATGGATTCTCTAAATTTTTATTTATTTTTATCTAAAATTGCTAAAAAAACAATTTTTTTTTATATTTAATTTTAAGTAATGTTCTTTTCAAATACATTTCTTATTTGATTATCGATTCTTTTTCTATAACATTTAAATATTATTTATTTTTATTTTTTTTAACCCAAACACCAAAAAAAAAAAAAAAAAAAGATACAAATAATAAAGAGAGAAAAACACATGAAATACAACGAGAAATGCTAAGAGTGCCGAAATAATGTAGAGCTTCTTCATTGGTACTCCATAGCATTTTTCTCAATTAATTATTTATATACTTTCCAATGAATAAGTTTCATATTATTTTGGTACCCATCCCTTGCTAAAAGATTTTTTTTTATTTTTTTTGCCAAACCCTTGGTAAAAGATTTGGTACCACTAGTATTTCTCTTAAGTTAAATACAAAACGCATTTGGTTTAGAGAATCAGATGGACACATTTTTTAAGCTTTTGATTAGCCATTTTACATGCAACCCTAAAATACAACAACCACAATGAGTGCTCTAAGGCAGCTCCTCGGGTTCTCATCGGCATCTCCAGAAACCTCATCTGCCTAACCAAACAGAATGGTTACACATACTTTCATCATGAAATTGGTTGCGTTCTTATAAATACGCATTGAGAAATGTAAGGGAGCACAAAAAAAAAGCGAAGTTGCTAGAAATAGCATGATTGAGGCCTTCTTCACAACTTTCCTACTTCGTTCCTGTATCCTCATCGGAGAGTGGATTCTCAACTTCACTCTCACTACTGAAACCATCATTACTGAAAAATGAAGGCCTTGGTCTGGCTGAATCAGAATTTTGAGAGAGGTCATACTTGACAAATTTGATTTTCTTCTGTTCACCACTTCTCCCTACTGTCCGTTTTCTTCCACCATTTTCCGTTGACTTCATTGTGTGGGCAGCAGCTACAAATGCAGTGCTCATTGATTCGTTCATCTTATCCTCATCTGCATCTTCATCTTCCCCCTTATTATCAATGTAAAAGAGAATATCATCATCCACTTTTTTGCCCTCCAACTTAGATGAAGGCTGTTCAAAGTCTGCTTTGGAAATATCAAGAACTAATTTGGTACGCCATTTTGAAATGCTATCATCAAGTACTCTTATTCCTCGATCCTCAAGGTTTAGTAGCCACTCTGGAGAATGAGATCATTCAAAATTAAAATTTTGATTTACAAGTTGGTCATAACTATAGAGTGCATTTGTTGTGAATACCAGGGACCAAAAGAATATTAGAGCTACTCACTAATAAGAGCTTTAGGTGAAGATCCATTTGATAGATTCGCTTTTTCCGACAACCCAATCTGGCCGGTGACCCATTTAATAATTTGGGAAGGTAAATGTGAACCGGCGAAGGCCTTTACGTAAGAGATAGCTCTCATCTGATCCCCAAATTTCCTGCAGCAAGGCCAATATTGGATGAGACTTTTGCACTTGAGGTTTCATTAGAATTTCAACATCACTCATTCTTTAGTACCTGAAAAATTCTACAGCCTCATGTGTAATAATCAATCTCACCATGGCAAGACATTTCATGCGCTCAGCAGGTACATAAATTGCTCTCTCAGGACTTAGAAAAGAATACTCTACCAATATGACAGCATCATAGAGGACTTTTCTTAACAAAACTTCATCTTCAGAACTCTGCATAGACATATTTGCATGGGATGCTCTTTAGAATAAGGACCATCTTCAAGATATAGATGCTTACTTCCATGATGAAATGAGAAATGTTTTCCTAATAAACGTACTCTGCAACTAAAAGCTCAACATTCCAAGAAGTATATGCCCAAGAAATAATTGGAAACCCTTTACAAATATAGAAAATGCATAGAAGCTCAAAATAAACTCCATGACTTCAACGATTCTGCTAAAACTGATATTTTCCTCCAAAGTAGCGAACTTGTGGTATTGATTAAATCTAATAATAAAGGACAAGATCCCAAGAAAGATTGGCTATGCTCTGAGGAAAAGAAAAACTAATCAACTCACATCACTGGTTTCATCTACTCAAGTTCCTATTAGTTTAGAATGTAGAACCACTTAAACAATTTTGCATACATAGTTTGACAAGTGTACTGCACTCACATTCGCGGAAGCACCTAGGAAGCGAGAAAACATACCGATTATAGGGAATACATATTAACAGATTAAGCAATCAAAAGAAAGACATGCTAACCAGTAGGGAAGTCACAGGTAAAACCGCCTCCAGCAGCATTCGGACAAGGGTCTCTGTTCGACAAATAAACCAGGATGAAAGCACATCAAAGTTGAAATCAGACAAAATCATATTGTAACAGGACATGCTAAATTATTTCATCAACAATCCAGTTAAAGGAACATCATAAAACTCAATGTATACGAATAAGAAAAACAGTATATAAACATTTTTTTTTTTTTTTTTGATAAGTAATAAAAACAGTATATAAACATATACAATAAGAATCTTGTTGTGCATTTTCCAAATATTTAGCCAAAAAAAGCATAAAAATAAACACTACTAACCGAAAAAGTAAAAGTTCCCCAAGCCAGTAATTGAACCAACAGCCCAACTCCTCAGCTCCTTCTCCAACTCTTCCCTCACAATCCCTGCACGGAATCTCAAGCACAGTTCCAACAGAAACACCTCTGCAATGACAACTCCAGCCAAGTGACCAACACCACATCCTCCTACGCTAAGCCTTTCACAAACGTCACCGCTCACAAGCGGCAAGAAAGACTCTACTCCGCCATTCGAATCGATCCAAATGCGAACTAAATCCGCAAAAGGAGTTATCATATTCGAACCACATTGCTCACCATCATCTTTACAGCAACACACATTCATGTACCCAAGAATGGCTTCCACCAAAGATTTAGCCTCCCTCATTGCCTTCCTCTCCCTCTTCAAAGCCGAGTCCTTTCCAAGTAACTCAACCACCACCCTGTACACCTCGAACACCACCGGAGCGAGCAATGCTATGCTCTTCGAAGCACCACACGAAACAGAACACGCCGATACCAATTGAAACAGGTCCTTTGAGGCAGAAATCCGATCCAAAAGGTCATCTTTCGGTAAATTCCGGCTACGGAAGGTTAATCCGGCGTAGACCCAGATAGATTCGAGAGATGGGTCGTGCTGGGTTTGCATTAATTCGCGGAATACATGAATGAAATGTGAGAAATTGGGGGCTTCTTTGTGGGTTTCGGCTAAGAGGTTTCGTATTGACTCGTTTAACTTGAGCTCGTAGTTTTTGCCTGTAATGGGACAGTTAGGGCTTTGTTCAGTTGTGGAATTTGTGGGTTCGATTAGAGTTAAAGCCATGGCGCTTGTTGTGAGGATTGAATGGGAGTGAATTAGAGAGAGGAGCCAATGCAGAAAGCAAAAACCCTTATAGGCATGACAGTGGGTGAGAACGCAATTGATTAGGGTTTAAGGGCCGAAAGACGAAAGTAATTGTAGCGGCGAGCTCAAAGTTTCGGTAGCGACATCATTGGCAGTAATTACAAAAAATTATTTTTTTACGTCGACATATTTAATTGATTAAAGTGACTACTATCGCCTCAATAACTCTCAAAGCACCTATAACATTCCTATTAAACTATTCAATTCAAAGTTAAATTTTGAAGAGAAAATTTATTTTTTCTAATTTGGAAAATCACTTTTAAAATAAATTAAACATTAAATTCTCATCTCTTTTCTACTTTAGTTAAATATTATTTTTAATTTTTATTTTATTCTTGGTAAATGAAAGAGAAATAAAATAAATGAATATATATAAGCTTAAAAAATAAATAACTTTTTATTTTTTTCTCTTAATATTTGGAGTCTTGTTGATTAAAATTAAATTTGAAATAGAGTAAATAGCTCATTAAATGGAATTTTTTTTATGAGTTTTCTTAATTTTTTTCAAAAAAAAACCAAATTTAAAGAGCTCAGTAAAAATACTTTTACCCCTTGCAAAAAAAAAAAGTCATTTTAGGGCCAAAGTATGTGTAATTTTTTTTTTAACTGAACATCTATTTCTCAAAAATATCTATATTATGTATGTTCTTTAAATAAATTAACTATTCTGAAGGGGTAGCTCAATACCATGCATCATAAATTGAAGGTCATTAGTTCGAATTATTTTTCCCCTTTCTTTCCTTTTTTTTTTTTTTTTTTTTTTTTTTTTTTTTTGACATGGCCGCACAAAAGGGGAGAGAGATTTGAATTAGTGACCTCAACTTTATTAAGTGTAGTTCCAGCCGATTGAGCTATCTCTTGGGGACTCCTAATTATTTCCTATGTGTGGACCGATAAAAAAGAGCTTTTTTTTATTTTATTTTTTTGACATGTTCACACAAGGGAAGGTGGAGGGAGAAATCGAATTAATAACTTCCGCTTGAACTACCCATTGGGGACAAAAAAAAAAGAGCTAATTTCTATCCTATGCAAACATGTCAAAATAAATAAATAAATTAACAAAATACCAAATCTTTGTCCAAAAGCATTTATATACGCTAATTTTTGTAATATATATATATAGTTTTTTTGAAGTTATATCTTAAAGTGAATAATCTATCCCGTCAATATATCTTAAAGTGAATAAAATTATTAAAAAATGAAATTATATTTAAAATCCTTAGGTAAACGCGCTATTATTAAAAACTCCCTGTGTATTTTTTTTTTTGAAATTTAGTCCCTGCGTCACTCGAAACTACTAGAAAACTCCCTATCGTCAATTTTTGTTAACTTCCGTTAGTCTACTTAAAACTCACCGTTTTATCTAATTAAAATATTATTTTTTTATTAATTTAATTTTTTTTTTTTATAAAAAAAAAGATGTGGGGTGTGTATGGGGTGGTGGTAAACCACCGCCATGAGGTGGCTCCATGACGGGTGGCTTCATAAACTTTCAAAGGGGTCGCCGAACCCTGCTAAAGAGATGGCGTGGAGTGAAAAGGTGGCTCATTGCGAAGTAGATTAGTTTGGTGTACTAATCGGGAATTGGCCATAAACCACCAGGGGGTGAGTTCAGCTACACCCACAGGGTGAAACTGACGCCCAGCAGGAGACAGTGGGGGTGGGCTGAGGTGGCCGCCACCCTTGGCCTGCTATTTTTTTTTTTTTTTAAGATTGAATTTTTAAATTAAATTAATAAAAAAATAATATTTTAATCAGATAAAACGGTGAGTTTTGAGTAGACTAACGGAAGTTAACAAAAATTGACGGTAGAGAGTTTTCTAGTAGTTTCGAGTGACCCAGGGACTAAATTTCAAAAAAAAAATACCCAGAGAGTTTTTAATAATAACGCGTTTACCTAAGGATTTTAGATATAATTTCCCTTAATTATATAAAGTTTTTTTTTATATATATATATATTAATTATATAAAGATATATAAATTTTGACGTGGTTATTATAAAATAAACACGTGTTATCTCGCACCCTATTGGTCGAAAGCAAGGGACCCACTGTACTCCGCTCTAAGTAGCCAATCAGAAACAAAGAAACAGCAAAACGTTAATTTCTCTCCATTTTTTTTTTTAAAAAAAAAAAATTATGTTTTTCTTGTAGATACGGAGCAATAACATAAACACAGAGTGAGAGAGAGAGAGAGTGCATATTGTTTGCAGGATCAGAATTTTGGTGCCTCACCAAACGATAAAATTTTGGTGAAAACTCTATTAAAAAGATCAAATTGGGTGTGTTGGCATCTCTTTAACAAATTTTGTTCACCAACTGTTTGTTGAAAGTTCTTGTTTTCTTTGAATTCTGGAGACTTTTTGTTAATGGCGACAACGAAGTCTCTGCTTTTCGTTCTAGTGTCTGTGCTGCTAGTCTCAGCGTGGATACCAGTCTCTCGTTGTTCCAAGAAGCCCCTGATGGGTGCCAGAAAGGAAGATATTCCGCACATCAAATGCCAGGTCTGTGAGAAGCTCGCAGCTCAGCTGTACGACCAGGTTCAGAAGAAGCAAGCTGAGATCTCTCCCAAGAAGGTTTGTTTTTTTTTAAAAAAAAAAAATTTGTCATCTGGGTTTGCCAGTTATTCATTTCAATACGAGTGTTTGAGAAGTGAATTTGTGGGTTTTGTTTATTCTGTGGAATTTGATTCTGGTTTTGGTGTATCGTTTGTATTGGGGGTCAGATCTCAGAGTATCAAATAATTGAGATGGCGGAGAATGTTTGTAATCTGAAGAAAGCTGAAGCGGATTGGATTTTACGGATAGATATAGTGGAACAAGGGGATAAGTTAGAGGTAAGAAAGAATTTATTATCTGGGTTGTTTTTGGTGCTGTTTGATGAATTGGTTGTTTGAAATTGGGTTTTTACTTTGGGTTTTATCAGTGATTGTTTGGATCTTTGTGGACCTGGTTTGGCAAGAATGTGTTTTAAATGGAACTAATAGGGGTTGGTACTTTGGTAGGATTGTGCATGACATTTTCTTTATGATAAGCCCAGATTGCATTGGTGCATTTCTACTTCTTTTATGGGCAATCTGAATGCATAATTTTGATTTTCAATGCCTTGAATTGCTAACTCATTTAAGTTTCATCTGGTTTCAGCTGGTGGAACAAGACTCTGAAGGACAATGCAATTCAGAGTGTAAGACAATTGAGCGGGCTTGCCAAGAAGTGAGATTTTGTCACTTGATCTGTATATTATTTGATGTCTTGCTCTGGTTGCTATTATGTAACTCTATGTGGCAAAGATGTCTACCATTTTTTTTTTTTTTTTTTTGAGTTAATTATCTATCTAGAATATGGACAAAACTGGCGTTTTTCAATTTCATTTTCTATCTGTATTGACTGAGAGTTGCGAATGGTATAAGATAGGTCCTATGTTCAATCTGGTAGAATCTTTGGCACCAAGTTGTTTGCCCCTGGGTCTTGGCACTGGGTTGTTAGGCCTCAGTTTCAGATACTACCGAGAAATGTTCATCAATCTTTTAATTTATTGCATTAATCTACCCTCTGAAGATTCTCTTTAATTTTTAGTCCTTACAAATGATTTTATTAACCTCAATTCCAGATGTGTTATAATCCTATCCCTACTTGTGGAATTTGCAGGTCTTGGGGTATTCTGATACTGATGTTGCTGAATTTCTATATAAATCCAAGCCTAATATTGATTCATTGGTTAGCTTTCTATGTAAGGACCTTACTAAAGCATGCAGTACCAAGCCACCTCCAGTTCCCAAGGTAACTGCATTCTGAACTGGTACTCTTAGGTCATTTCTTTATGCATAATACATAGCTCTCCGTGGACCATTTTTCATTGAATAATGTGAAATAGATCAAGATTTGTTGACTTGAAGCTTTAGGAGAAAAACAAAATTGCAGATTGTCTTGGAATCTAATGTATATATTAATTTAGTCTGGATGATTCCGGTACTTAACCAATTTACTTTTCACAATTTTTACATATGCTTGCCAATATATTGGGCATGGCAATACTGCCCTTGATTTAATTCCTATATATTCGTGAAGGCTTTTCATTGAGCTACAACTAATTCCTAGATACATTTTCAGTCTTAGCATTAAATATCTGGTCTAAACACCTCAAGAAGAATTATTGTGAAAGAGGATGAGAACTTTCTGGTGAAAATGGTTTCCATTATGATGCTTTTGTACTCCCTGAAAAAAAATGATGCTAGAGTCCTAAATAATGAAGTCCTCCATAGACAGATCATATCTTCTGCGTAGAAATCAATCACTGAACATTTTATATTCCCTTCTTCCCAGATTTTGCTATAAACCGCTAAATAGCTTTGCATCATTAACATATAACTATACACTTTTCATATAACTTAATTGTACCATATATGAACAAGTTCATTGTGTCCAAAGTTATATTACTTGGATAAGTGGATGTCTTGCATTTATGTCAAGACCCTCTCCCTGTCATTAGATATTTCAAATAGTTGGCTATCACATAGTGTGACATTGACAATGAGATAATTGGTTTTGCACAATTGATCAAAGAACTAGAGGGTTAAATTTGTACAGCACTAAATTATCTTCTATCTGTTGCACAGGATAGGACCCCTGGAGAACTTTTTGTGCCCAAGTCAGCTAAAGAGGCTGAAATGGAAAAGTTAATGAAATCTATGGAGGTGATTATTTATTATTGCCTTAGAGCTTATGCTTTCTTTATTTGTTGATTTGGGCCATGTTGGATTTGGCCTTTATTCTGCTTCTCTGTGCTTCAGGGTATGCCAGGAGCACCCGGCATGAAAATGTACTCCAGAGACGATTTGATGAACATGAAAAATTTTGGTGATGGAGGTGACGATGATGAAGACGAGGATGATGATGAGGCACAATTCCCGTCAAAATTGGTACTGTGACAATCTCATCTTTGATTATATAGTTTCTATAAGAATGTATTGTGCTTATCGTTAAAGAATCCATTCAAACAGGGAGATGTTCTGAGGAAGAAAGAGAGTACAAAGGGCGATTGGAGACAGAAGATGACCGAAGGGATCGCAAATGTGAGGGACTCGTTAAAGAAACACGCATACAAAGTCTCCAACCGGGTAAGGCAGTGGTGGAGAAGAAAGAAGGCAGCAGGTTCAAAGAATTTGAAGGCCAGCAAATCAGAACTTTAGCTCCCCACTAATCACAAACATTGCAGGAGAAGTGAGGATCTGCTTGTTTACGCTCGTTGTATCATTATCTTTTGTTAGGCAATACAAAAACACAAATTTTGATAGTAGGAAAGAGTACAATAAATGCTTATCCTGTGGAACTTTTTTGTTTTATTTTCCTTTTTGCAATCAGGCTTGTTAATGTATACAAGAGCAGAATTGCCACTGGATAAAAAACTTTAGACAATGCTGTTCACTTATTGGTTGAAATGTTTTTTTTAACACGACATGATAGTAAAATTAGTTAAATTTGAAGTTTTGTTAATGCTTTTAACAAAAAACACTTTTTTGTACTTCTAAAATAACTTTGTCAAGCGAGTCCTGTGTTTTTTTAACTTTGTCAAGCGAGTTCTGTTTAGCCTATAGGCTAAACAGAAATTCAATTAGCCACAGGCAACCTATCATTGATAAAAGAGCTTCATAATGATTTACTAGATTCCAAGCAGAAAATGATGAACACAATAAAGAACAAATTGCTAGAGAAACATCGAATATAAATTAAATTCAAAATTTTTAGCATTACAAATCAATATTATCCCTTGAAGTCGTAAGAAATGATAATCTGATATTACAGATAACTTGCAGTTTCTTCAAAACCAACCCGCAATTCATTCTTCACGCACTAATTGTAGGCAGCTTTTAAATAGTGGGTGAGCAACAATAATCGAAAGCATCGGCAACACAAAACTTAGCGCATCTTGTAGTACTGAATTCTTGAGACCGAGCAGCGCCGACCATTCAATGTATATTTGAGCATTATATCGACATCACGGGGATTTTTCTTGTTTTGATCCACAGTCATGCTCCCAAATAATGTTTCACCTTCGCATATGGTAAGCACATCTTCCAGGTACAGGACTGTTTGCTTCCAATGAGTAGCCTTTGATCTAGGCCCTGCATGATATTCCAATCAGAAACATATTAATTAACAGTTCACCAAGCCTGTATGGCTGAAACCTGGAGAAACCTGGTTTTTGGTCCAAACACCTTGCATATAATCATAGTAAAGACAAGCACAGACAAAGCAATGCAAACAAGATGTCCCAAAAAGCTAGACCATAGGTTTTTACACTTGGTTTTCACTTCAGAGTGATGCAGTGAAGGTTGAAAGAGCACTTATAAGATACCAACTAATGACACCAAGACAGTCCAGAAAGCGACACAAGTTAAACTACAACCTCAGCTGATGGCCTTCCAATCTAGAAAAGGCCCCATGGATATTGATTTGATTGACTCGATCAATTCACAGATTTGGCAGAATACCATAGTCAGATATGGAGTTTATAAACCTAGCTTATGGGGGCATTAGCAAATGCAAGAATACAACATGTTAAACCTTGGGCATAAAGAAATGCCTTTTCCTTTAAACAATATACAGTTTAAATAATAACATGTACCAGTCCACAACAAAACTTAATCCAGACAATAAAATTACCAAAAGAGAAGCACGTAAAGAGCAAAGAAACAAACCTGTGGAGAAGCCGGTCAACTTATGACACTTGCTAAATGTTACATCAAAATAGGCTACAAGAGCATGGATGTAATCATCACGTTCTGCCACAAGCTTGAAAGGAGCGGTGAAGGAAGCATCCCCAGGAGCCATCTTGGAGATATCCATTATCTGAATGAAGAGAAGCAAATGAACTTACATTAGCCAAAAAGCAAAGTAACCGCTTCATAAGGACCAATCAGAAAGGAAAAATGAAAAGCAAACTAAATCTACCATCAAACAATATCTAGTATTATTTCATATGTTTTTGCATCAGCGTGCCCCTGTAATTCCCACCTTAAGTAGCTCACAGTTCGTAACAATTTGATTCTGATCAACCGTGTCAACAAGGGGCTCCATCAAGGCTTGCTTCTTGATGCAGCTCATGTCAAAGCCATATACATTATTCCAAACTGGAGAATGAAATTGGCAAGGGGAAAAAGTAAGAACAAGGAAATTACACTGCACCATCATGTTGTAGTTGGAAAAAACTTAGCACTTCATATTCCCATAACAGCAACAGAGTGAATTAACAGGCTCCTATACTATCCAGACAAAAAAATGGATACTAAACCAATAGCATCTTGCTATTGTATATGCAAAACGTCAATAGTCTTACATTCAATCTTGTCATCTTTGTACTCTGCATCCTCGATGGCTGTCAAGTAGAGAGAAGTTTTGTCAGGTAGCACAACTCCATCCTCAGCCTGGATAAATGAAAAGGAAAATTAACACTATTGATTTAAACAAACTATAGCATAGTTTAATAACAACACATACCAAACCATTGCACCATGAAAGTAGAAAAAATAATCACTAAATACCAAATTACAGCACAACAAAACACAACCATGGAAGTGAGCATATGAACACAAAAACAGCAATACAAGGAATTAAAGTAATCTTACAATTAAATTAATTGAGTGTTCTGAACCTATGTTTACAGCCCACATGATAGCCTAGTACACCAAGGCAAAAATAACTTGGAAACCTTAGGTATGAAGAAAGCAACCTTTCAGGAACCGATTGCATATTTTTCCCTGGAAGTTGACCACTATGAAGTATGAGAATACAAGATTAATCCACTCACAACTCTCTCCATCATAGTTCTCCATCCACAACTCTATGAATGATATAAATCTATAGGAGCCCAAAGTTCCCACCATTCAACAGAAGTTCCAATTCCAAGGCCACAACAATCTGAAGCTTCCAACATTTACTTCATTATAAAATGCATATTATATGTAACAGAAAACAATTATGTCGATCTGAAGGATAGTAACAGATATAGATTTGAACTTGTCAAAAAGCATTCCAAAAAAATAAGGAACAGGTCTAACATTAAGGCAACATATAATTGTTAATGTTATGGACATTTTTATGAAGTCAAATATTAGACTGACATATCTCCCTACATCTGCAGTATAATATGATTATTGTTGGAATTAATAAAGCCACAGGCATAAGATTCGCCAGTTTTAGATCTACTAGAAATAGAGGAAATTTGGAATGTAAATGACAGCGGCAACTTACAAGCCATTTATCACGTGCATAAAGGACTGTATTCAGCATATTCTCAAACAATAAAAAGTAACCCATCCATTCTGAAATAATTATATCCACTTTAGCCACTGGAAGCTCAATTTCTTCAACTTTTCCCTTCAAAACCGTTATAACTGTAACAACAAATGATGAATGAGTAAATAAAGCTGCAGCCATCAAAGCAAATACTGAGAGAAAGAAAGTAACATGTCAAAACCAATAACATCACCATTAGAATATCCGTTAGCTTCAACAATCTCCTTTGCCATGTCAGCCATATGGGAGCATTCAACCTTTGAACGCAAAATTTGTAAAGTAAGTACAATATGTAGCCAACGTGACCAAACTACATGGTAAAATAAGAAGAGACAAAACATTTTCCTACAAATTGATTGATCTTAAACAAAAGAAAAAATGAAAAACATACTGCATAAACATGTTTTGCCCCAGCTCTGGCACAAAATAGGGACAAAATTCCTGTCCCAGCTCCCACATCAAGAACCACCTTGTCCTTGTATAGAAACTTATTTTGATAAATAACGTTTTGATATGTCTTAGTTCTCACAACATCTTTCAACATTTCCTGCAATGTAAGGAGGGTCACAAAAATAATCAAAGATATTAGCAACACAATGTCACTACAACAAAATCTAACACTAACACTACCCTGCATCCAGGTTGTGTCAACTTACTTCATGAATACCTGAAAATACACACAAAAAAACTATTCAATTTCAAAACTTGATAGTCAATTAAGTACTCTCCACCATATAAACATACATGCATTAATGCTTCATAACTTGCTGTAAAGAAAACAAAAAACTTCCACTTAACCAATCCAAACAAACTTTCTACATTAGTTGATTCAAAGCTTTAAACTATCCACAAAACCATGACAACCCAAAATCATAAAGAGATTAAAAAAAAAAAAAAAAAAACATTCTTTTCCACAAACAGTTACAAAGGCTTTACTTCGAAGCATTCACTTTTCCCCTATTCTTTTCCCCAGTTTTGTCGGAAAGCAAAGGTAAGGTTTGTATCGAGGCTTACCGAAGTGAGAGTAGGAATCGAAGTAATAGTCGGCGCTGGTCTTATCATCGCCGTCGAGAAGCGAGTCGTCGTCGGGCTCGCACATGGACTCGTCGTGGGTAGAGCACTCGGTGGTCTCTTCGGGGTCCTCGAAGCGAATCTTGGCGTCGTGGAGCTGGTGCGAGTTGTTGAAGCTGCTCGAGCTCTGATTGGTGTCGTTGTTGCTGTTCTTGCGGCGACCCATTTGAGAGCGAAAATTAGGGCTTTTGCCTTATGGCCTTTGCTTGTGGGGTTTATGGCTTTTTTTTACGCTGCTTTGCCTGCGCAGCTGAGCTTTGTATGCGTGTGTGAGAAAGAGAAAGAGAGCCTCTTTCCGCGGGTTTAAATAGTGGGAGTTGTTTTTTGGTTTTTAAGTCCTTTGGTGAAGAAATCATACGGTGTCGTTTTGGTTTGCACATTATAGTTGCCGACTTGCTGCCCTACCCAATATCACCGACGGTAATATGCTTTCTCCCTTTTTTTTTTTTTAAGGATTTGGATTAGGTGTGGTGTAAAAAAAACAGTGATTTAGTTTTTTTTTGAACGGTTCAAATCTTATAAGAAAAAGAGAGAGAAAAAAAAGAATTAAATATGAACCGTTACAAAAATTACCTTATTTAAGCTGAACCCTATTTAAAAAAAAAAACAATGCCAATAAATAGAAAGGGTGGCTTAGGTGGGTGATGGGGTGGCCAAACCACCCATTCAACCACTTCCAAACCGGCTATTAGAAGTGGCTGAATCATTTTCATGGCCAAGGGCAAAATCAAGATTTTTCATCTGAAGCGGCCAAAGTAGAAATGATGAGTCAAACCTATTTGTTATAGAGGACAAGCCTAGTTTTTAAGTCTTAAAAATACATATATATTTAATTTAATAACAAACTTGGAAGATAAGAGGCCGAGCCTAATTTTTAAACCTAATTGCTAATTTCTTGTTACAATTGATCAACCATCCATTTGAAATAAACGATCCAAATAAAATATATTGCACAATACAATTCGTTACGTATTGCACCATATCTCAATACCCTAAGCCTTTCAAGGGATGAGTTCCCTCTTAAGGAATTGTAGCTGTAATATCAATAATTTCGGGGAACAAAATTGTTTGAATTGAATTAGGTTAACTTTTAAGAAAAATAAAAACCCAAAGTAAGTAAAAGGGTAGTCAAAGCATACCTTTGACGTGGTCGGCCACCCCCTTGAAGTTGGATCCTTAGAGGAATTTCTGTTGTTTTAGTTGTGTTTTTCGAGATCTTGTTCTCAAAATTTGAAGAACAAAAAATGAAAAAGTTGTAACGACTTAAAAAGTCACCTATAGATGTCTCATGTCCAATCATTTTTGATGATACTTTCTCTATATTATCATGATTTTAATGCTGAGAGTGAGAGGTATCCTGACCGTCCATATTCAATAATTGGAGCCAAAACTCTGGATTCATTGGACAATCAAAATTAAGTTCTATCAAATTCCTAGCCCAAGGAATCCATCCAGCTGTAGCATATCATAATGTTCACTCCAAGAATAGAAACACAAAGCAAAAAAAAAAAAAATTCACATTATAAAAGCACAAAATCTATGACAGCAGAAGTCAGCCTCATGGAGAGCACATTATCAGGGGCAGCAACTGTTAAACCTGCTCTCTACCATTTTCTAAATAAATAGAGGTCTTGTCAATCGGCCATGGTGCCCCCGCCATCACTGCTTCGATCTCCGATATTTTCCGGGGACACTTCGTCATATTCTTGCACCCACCGGCAGAGACATGCTGCAAAAAAAAAAAAAAAGGAACAATATAAAACGCTAAAATAATCAGTAACTTGAGAAAATCTACTAATTCTGCATTTCCAATATATCAAAAATTAAAATGGGAAAACCATATCTGTGCCGTATACGGTGAGACCGAAAGCATAACCAATATTATTATGTAGATATAAATGTCAAGGAAAGAAAATTATTTAATCTAGTTTCAGGTGTAAAGGAATGGTTCAGTAAGAAGTACCACGTCACTTTCAATTCGAACTCCACCGAAACCTTTAAATCTGCCAATTACTTCCTGATTGAAGAATCTTGCAGTGTTTGAACTTTCCATGGCTGGAAGCAACAAAGCATCAATGAAGTAGCATCCAGGCTCGACTGTAATCACCTACATAAACAGGCCCCACAAAAATGGAACAATGATTATTCTCATATATTTTCTGTAGCATATATTAAGGATCTGGCAAACTATACAGACATATCACAGAAAGGCCCATGTACAGAAATCAAGCAGTTGAGCAAACCATAGTAGATAACTGCAACATCAATTTATATTTAGTCTCAAAGTACTCCTTCAGGCGCCAAAGGAAAAACTAATTAGTAATTAAATGAAAGAATCCAATTGAACACTGCAGAATAAAAGAAAACGAATTCCTTCCAAAGAATAAGCAAGACATGACCAAACATTTCTATGCATTTCCACTCCATAGCATTAGGAGTTTACGAGTCTAAACAGAATATGACCCTTATGATAAAGCATATACAAAGGCAGTTAAATAAATCATAGATGATAATAGCAATTATGTATCCCTGACAAACATGCTTGGCACGTGATTTGATATTAATGTAAATATTTCAGTTTCAACTTCCCTTCAAATAAGTTAACCCTAAGAAGTTAGAACTTCTCTTACCAAATACAAGATAGAACAATATATAAAAGTCCAACACAGATTTTCCATCAGATTCTGATTTTGACCAATGAAATAAATCTAAATGAAAACATGGTAACAAAAAATATGAAGGAAATCAAACAACTTCATAGTTATCAAACGCAACACATGCTTTTTAACCTGGGTCATGGATTTCAGAAAACAGAATCTCCAACAAATATGATTTGATTCTGTTACCAAAAAGGAAAAGAAAAAAGGACAATTCCATCTACTGAAAAATTCATTACTAACCATTCCCTCCTGGAGCTCTCTAATTGTCCGCAAGGCCCTCAATCCAGGTTCTTTTCGTCTCTCCATTCCCTGCAAAAAATGCCATGTTTCCAAGTGATCAAGGAAAATATAATACGAAACATATATGATATGCACAGTTCTCAATCATTATAAATTAAAACAAGAAATAGAAACTAAAAGGCAAAAGCAGAAATATTACTCACAAGACCTTTAAGTAGCCCCCAGGATCATGTGTGTCAATACCAAGTAAATGCCCTAGCCCATGAGGCATGAAAACAGCACCCAATCGTTCAGTCATCATATCGTCCACATTGCTAGAACCAATGACCACAACTAAACATGAATCAAAAACTTCCCTTCTAATAAGAATAAGAAGTTGCAAGTAACTGAGGATACATTATTGAGAAAATAGATGTTACCCAACAATGATGGATCCTTTCTTCAATGACTCAAGGATAACTTTCTCTGCTAATCTGCAATTTTTTTTTTAAATAAAAAAAGATAATGTAAGATGCAGAATTGCATGCACAGGAAACGATTTAGGCATCTGGAACCAGGATCTAGGGAATATAGAGATATATTATGACTACGTTTTTCTATTTAATGAAGAATGTAGCTAACCTTGATAAAACAAATAGCTTTTTCTCTTAAGAAATGAAATTGTAAATAGAATAAAAGTAATGCTTGTACACCAACACTTCTAGAAGATGATGTCCAGTTTCCAGAACACCAAATCAGACCATGATGATCGATATTACATTGGAATCTTTACATTCAATAAGCAAAAGCTTCTTCGACATTTGTTGGCTACCATACTTTGTTTAGGCTTTGATTGCACAAGGATTGTTCTTTTTTTTTTCCCTTTTTTTTTTTTTTTTCTGTAATTCAACATAAGGTTCTCCACACATTCTAATGAACAAAATAAAACCACTCCATTTCAATGCTTTCATATATGAGGTAGTTTTTCCTTGTTGTTCCCTAAAGAGGACATCCCATCCCTCGTGTAATTTTCCTTGGTGAACCTTATAACACACACAGAAAGACATTGTAATTATTCTAACAGAAATATCAGTTCCACACTTACATGTGCATATCAACCCAGTTTACTCCAGGTTTCATTGAAGATATGACAGCATTGTGTGCTTCAAGGACAGCCTGCGAAAAATGATAATTGAATACACAGTCTGAAGAATGAAAAATGCCAGAAGGCAGTCAACCCAAATAATAGGTATGCACATTTTTGTTTGGGATGCGTTTGTTACAGCAATTAAGTCCAAATACTTAGGTTGATACTGCTCTCAAAGTAAAGCACATACATTATATATGAGTGACTGATCACCAGTAAACTTCCCATTCACCTGCACAGAAAATTTAAATCAATGAGATTTTCTAATAAAAGGGGAAGATCAAACAACTAGGTTTTGTTCCTAGTAGCATAAGGAGCATTTTCTACTTCTATACTATCTATTACTTCTCACTATTTAGATGACCTTGAACATAAATCTGCATCACAAGTATACTCTTCTACTCCAGAAATCCCCATCAAATCAGGACTCTAATTTAACACCCTTTCCAAGATTCCAATGGATTTCTTAATGAAAGGATCATTGTGATTACACCTAAAATCAGAAGAAGTCAAACAATAAAAGTATGTATGATGATGGTTGTGATGATGACAATGATAAGATGATATGGCCAGTCATCATTGTTAGACTAAGAATAAAAAGATGAATGATGATAGTTTTTTTTTTTTTTTTGATTAGTAAAAAAGATGAATGATGATAGTTGTAATGATGATGATCTGATCAATCTAAGAACACAATCAAAGAAGGACCTAAGCAAAAAGGAAAAAAGAGAAGCCACATTCAATTGGGTAAGACATTAGAGGGGACCTTTAAAAAGTTTATTAACAGTGCGACTCAAAAAGTTAAGGCCCATACGTAAAAAATAATATCTAACTTTAACGTTGCAAGCAAAAAGGTCAAACTCACAGGAAATGAACAAGTTATGTCAGACCCATAAAAATGGTATTCAGCCCCCATATCAAGCAATGCCATATCTCCATCTTCCAAGGTCTGCACAAAGGAGATTACAAGGGTTTGAAAACTCCAAAAAATCACTTCTGCCAGTTAAGGAAATTTAATTAGACAACTTGAATTCTGAAACTCCAAAGAATAAAGACCTCCGGCATTAAGCAATTAAGCATAGTTTATGCATTAACACAATATAAAAAGTTCTATAATGTATCAAGTCTAAAAGCATTAAATCTACCATACCTTGTCATTTGGAGCCGCTGCATGCCCATAGTGGAGCACAGCACTGTGTAATAAAACAATATATCCGTTAGCAAGCATTTCTATGATGGATGTAAAATTCTATATCAATACATCTCTACTCATAATTTACTTTTCCATTTACACAACAGTAAGAATCTTTCAAAAAAAAAAAAAAAACTCAATATGTTTGCCAGCTAGTCTACAAAAGTTCATAATAATATGTACAAACTCTGGTTCAATCTGTACTAAAGCAAAACCAGTAAAAAAATATTGGACAATCATAGGGCATGTCTGCATTTCAAAAAGATCAGATATTATAACCAAAATTCAAATTCAGAAAACACAATTTTCATCCGTTTGTATTTTATTATTTTTTCTGCAATAATGATAAGTTATGTCCCTAACGAGCATGCACCAAGGTTTCAGTAATGCGCAGAAGAGCATTTAGCATCACATGCATAGAAAATAAACCTTGAGAACTACAGAAACACTCACCTATTATCACCAGTAGCACAAATACAAGTGTATGAACAGTGCCTACAGCCACCATACATGTAGGTGTGGTGAAGAAACATGCTTTCCAACTGATACTCTTTCATTCCCACTGTAGTTTTTCTCATAACCTAATTAGAATGTAAAATAGCAACAAGTACATCAATTTATCTCTACAAGCATTCCCAAGATGACTCTACAGGAAAGATGAACAACAAAACACCTATCAAGAAAGAGCTTTCTCTTTGCTCTTTCCATCATTTAAGTTATGGCTGTGACAGCAAACAATGCATTTCACTAAAATAGCAACAAACTGATAGCAAATTGGTGCTTTGACCCCTTTACTAGACTACTTCAGAATCATGAATGGCATACGGAACAAGACATTAAAGAGTAGAATCATATTCTTTGTTCTATAGTCAATTGAAGGTAGACTATTTATATAACCATGTTTAGCAAATAAGAAATTTTGGAAATAGTTACCTCAACATGAGCTTCAGAGCTTATATCATTGGCATATTGGATAAGGGCAAGCTCTAGCTCCGACTTCAAAACACGGCATTCAGTCAGAATAGGATGCAAAGTTGTCAAATCCGTCTCAAACTTATCCATACCCTAAACAGAGATTCAAAAAATGGAAGAAGAGGAAAACATTATTAACAATAGTTATTCTGATCTAAGAATATGGAAGTTTTCCATTTAAAATGCATCTGAACCATGAAAAATTGTTGACAAATATCATGTTATTAGATGCATCATTAAGTTCAGGATCTACTTATTGCTAATGCACTAATGCTATCAGTACAGAAATATTTAAAAAATGTAGTGAAACTTGAGAACTTAGTAACCCACTACTCTATTCTGAAGGTATAAAGAAGTTATTTGTGAAGAGAAAGCAAGTGCGAGATGTAAGGACCTCAAACTCTGCTGGTTCTGCATATTTATTGCTGTCAGTGTTAAGCCCATGTAATAGAAACAAGGGTTTTCCAGATCCTTGGAAATGGTCATGCAAAACCCCAGCAATCTCATCAGTGTAGTATACCACGCTAACCAGGTATCTTTCCTGCAAAAGAGCGTAATCATGAGCTGAAAAATGTACAAGGCACACTCTTCAAACTACAAATCACTTTAATCACCTTGAAGTAGGATAACGGCTTTATTTCTCCCAACCAAACAGCATAGTCTGCAGATAACCGAGGAATGAACAGGATAGATTCTCCAGTCGCAATGTCCTTCACGGAAAAAATGATGGCAAATTAATTCTATAATCTGCCAACTAAGTATCCTACACTACGTAGATGATTTGATCAATTAAACACACAAGCATGCATTTAAAAAAATAAAATAAAAATAAAACCAAATTTTAAAATTTTGGGCATGCTATTAACAACATATTTTTGGTGATTTCTGATTCAGAAACTAAATCAAAATAATACTATCATTGTTCCATTAATGGCAGTGGTGATTGGATCCTTATTGCTACTTTTGCTTGGAATTCATTGAGATTAACAGTGGAGATAACTCTGAAGGCAGTTCTCAAACTAATAATAAACCAGAACAAAGAAACGTGCTGTAGACGCAATTTACTTACTATAGCTCCATAGAATCCAGGTTCTCTGACTCCAAACAAGTAAGCAAAGTAACTCTCCTGCCTATAAATGCAATAACACATCGATTATCAATAGTAAAATCCATTTGATGCCGATAGTTTTCTAAGAGACAAAATAACACATCGATTATTCAAATGTAAATTGCAACATGAAAGAAAAAAAAAAAAAAAAAAGATTCAAATAGAAGTTCAATCATAAACAATTCACGAATTTCCTAAAAACCAGAATCGAAATATTGAAAGAAATGAGAAAGAGAGATCAAGTACCTGAAGAGTTCGATGTGGTCAGTATCGTGGCGCGTTTGTTCCTCGCCTCCCTGAAAACCGAATTAGCAAAAAATTAAATTAAATTAAATTTCAAATTTCAAATTTCAAAACCTCGTGTGTGTGTATATATATATATATGTAGACACAGAGAGAGAGAGTACCTGAAGGAAAACAAAGCCGTGGAGAGGACGAGAGGAATCGGTGAGGTGGTGGCGGAGAGAGTTGAGGAGCTTTTGCCGGTTGGCGACGTGGAGTTCCATTGGCACATGGGGAGGAGAGGGCGATGACGAAGCCATGGAGATGGCTTCACTCGATTCCGAGAGTGATGTTGATCCTCTTTCCCTATTCAATCATATTCTTCTTCCATAGCAAAAGCTAAAATTATTTCCAAACTAATCGTCGTCGGAGGGTGAATCGTATAGAATTCAAAGTTCCAAAACGAATTAGAGAGAAATTCGGATTCGGGTCGATGAAAATTAGAGGAGAAATGATTGTATTTAGGGTAAATTATATTTTGTGCCCAAACTACTACCTTATTTGTACTTGTGCCCTCAAATTATGACTCATATAACTCTTTCTTCCCAACTATCGTTTTGTTTCGAGTTACATCCTGAGTTAGATTCAAATTATGACTCACTATAACTCGTTCTTCCAAACTATCAATTTATTTTGAGTTACATCTTAAGTTAGATTTGACCGTTAATATTGACCTAAGCAACACATGACATGAGTCAGTTTCATGACAAATTTACCCTTGTTGAAATGAAATCCACCATCTAGAGTTACTTGACAAAACACAAAATTTAGTAGATAAAAAATACCTCATCTCTTAGAACTTTCACATCCGCCTCAGCAAAAGCTTAGTTAAATTTAGCTAAAATATTACTTTTTTTCTATTTTAATTATCAACATTTTTAAAGTACCTACATCCGACTCAGTATTTTAATTATTAACTTCTAATATTTTATTTCGAATTTATTATTTTTTAATTTTTATGTAGTTCTATGAGAGAGAAGAGAGAAGCTTAAATGATTTTTAATAGAGGAGAGAAGTTGTTGAGTATCGTAGCTCTTTAGCAAACTCTTAGCTAGTTTGCTGAGCCAGATGGAGAGTGATTTTAACACTTTGGTTCAACAAAATAACTAAATGGGAATGCTCTAAGATAGCAATTTAGATGAAGTTAGCAATAGAGCACGGCTACTCCTCCCCTAAGAGAGAGGATGGCCACGCAGTCACACGTTCCCAATAAAGAGGATAGTCGCACAGCCACCCTTGCCACAATAAAGGCAAGTAATGCATGAAAAAAACCAATATTTATTATTTAACCCTGTCAACAAATTAAAATCATATCAACAAAATCACCCATTTCTCATACACACAAGAAAATCAATCATTTTTTGTTATTACGTTTCTATGTTCAAACGGAAACTAAGGCAGACAAAGAAGCGAACAAAAAACTCATTGTTTCGATAGGCTTGAGAGAAGAAAAAGGAGTACTTGTATAACATAAAAATATATATTTAGTAGACTGCAATACGAGTCATTGAGTCTCATAGCAATAAACTTTACTACATGCGTTAACTTTTATCATTATGATTTTCACTATTACAACGTCAACTTTTGCCCTTCCTTTACTACATACACACAACGGTGGGCCTTACTTGGCCTGTTTTATGGGAGCTTGGTATACGGTTGTTGATGATTGTGTTATTCTGTATGGGCTATGTCTGCAAATGCTCCGAAGTTTAGGCTTGTAAGCTCTATGAGCTCGATACAAGACTCCAGCTCCAATTCGAAAGGTTTTGTTCTTTTTTTCTTTTCTTTTTTCTTTTTCTTCTTCTCTATTTTTTTTTTTTTTTTGGTTTTAAATAGCTTTTAGAATAGAGAAATCCCACACCACTAGGGTTGGGACTAGAATTTTAAGTAAAGAGAATTTTTTTTTTTTTTTTAAAGGGTAAAAAATTAATTTTAGAGGATTTATATTACAAACCTAAATATTAAGTTCATAACGAGATTGTTCAAGTAAGATTTTAGAGGAACCTAGACGTGCTTTAAAAATAAGTTTAAAAATAAACTTATTCTTATGATTCTATTACCACTAGAACAATCTTTAATTTTCTATTTCAATTGAATATTTTACACGTTTGGCGTCCCTTAACTATCATTCAATCACTTATCTACGGCTAAGTATTAGTATGATGATTTGTGACTTGTGTTGTATCTTTGGTATTTTTGTTTGATACTAGGAAGATGTGTATATCAGTATATTCCTTGTCAATTCATTACATCATTAATCAGTTAACTTCGTAAAATGGCCAAGTGTAGCTTTGTGGTGTGATTTGAAGTCAAAATGGAACTTCTCAAACTCTTGACAAGCCATGCTCCTTGCTTATATTTGGATTTGGACCATGTCTTAATTGTTATATATATATTTTGGTTGGATTATTGCCTCTTTGGAAAGAGCATATTTAGATGGTGACTCTTGGAAGAGTGGGTTGCCAATACCTGCAAAATGCTTATGGTTTTAGTTCAGTCTTCCATTTAAAATTTAATTTCCTTTTCAAATCCAAGAAAAGCAACTAAGTAGGTCCAATTCAGTAAAGCTCTTGTTGTTGCTCCAATGGACTTGTCCCACAAGGCTTCTTCTACAATCTATGTGCGCTAATGGGATCAAAGCAAAACTATTTGCTGTATACCTCTGATACGTTTTAACAACTCTTCTTTTATTTTATTTTAAAGAGACTGAATTGAAGTAAGTCGCTTAAAATACACAATGTCAACCAACGTAAAATGGGTGTCATGAAGAGTATAGCATTACTCTGTTAAACAGTTTTCACATGCCTTAATTTATATTAAGTCATCCCTACTCTAACACTTTGACCGAGCAAGGATTCTCTCTATTTCAAATTAAATTGATAGTATATAATGGTGTATACAATTTCACATTAATTATTTTTGTCTAAAAAGTGTCAATATTGACTTTAAAATTTTGACCGTTTAGCTCAAAGTGGGAACCATTTACGTCAAAGTGGAAATAAGTTCATTTTCATTTTCACGGTCAAAATTTAAAATTGGTACATTTTAGGTGTTTTTAATTCCAAATATGAATTGAAAACAACATTTTGCCCCCCACCCAAAAAAAAAAAAAAAAAAAAAAGGAAGCCTCATGGCTAGCGGCCCGGTTGGGTTATTGTCCGGCCGCCTTGGTGATGAGATAACTAACTACCGTGGATGTCCAATGGCCAACCACCTCGGCCGTTGGTTTCAAAACAAGTGCAGCACAGTGGCAAACCTTAGTGTATTTGAGAGGTGGTTTTTTTTTTAAAATAAAAAAAAAAAAAAAAAAAAACGTTAGCAAATATGACCTAAGTCTTACATTAGGTGGTGATCATAATTAATCAATATATATATATATATATATAATGTCAAAATCTCACTTGGAGACTCAAATATTTACCCTTTAATTATGATCTAGTGAAGATGGTGGTCAATCCATCTATTTATTTATCTCCCCCCAACAAATCAAAATTATTCTATATATATATATATATATAGTGTTGGCATTTATCATTGTTGTCCAATCAGGTTTGGCAGGCCAGGGAGAAGATGCAATATTCACACTTCTTTCTGCTATGGAAAGGTCTCTGTCGAATTTTATTTAATTTTTATTTGTAAATAATCTAATTTTTTTTTTTTTTTTTAATTAAGACATGAAAATGGTGCAGCCATGTGTTTGAATTTACGAGGTGCCGTCTGGTTGTCTGAAGCCTGATATTATTGAAACAACATTTTACATGATATTCAACCAATTTCATGATCAGTTCCAACTTCCAACGTAAACTTATATATAATATATGTAATTCGATCGATGATTGGAACGCTGAGCGAGCGTGCGTGCGTGCTCGATCGCCTGGTTGTCGAGGAGCTGGATTATATATGCATAATATTATTAACTAATACCTCAATAAGAAAAGTGAATAAATAAATAAATACAAAGAATTCGAGTGGACAAGACAAATAGAAAATCATGCATGGTCTCTTTTATAATGTTGTGGGTAAAGCAATCCCATCTCTCAGCCTGTGTGGACGTTCTTGGATCACAATTTAGGCAGTGCAAGAAGCTATTATTCCAAGTATTAATTATTAATTATTAATTATAAAACCAATAATGAAAATGTATTTATTTATTTTATACATATTTAGACAATAATCTTCCATAAAAAGGCGATTCTTGGCGGATACATAGAAACATTGGCTTTAAAATTCATGATTAAAAATACAAAATGGGTGTATTAAAATAAAATAAAATAATTAAACAATATAAATTCCAAACGGCAATAATATTAATTTGAATGGTCTTGATGAATTGTTGTTAGTCAAAAGACGCCGGTGGATTTGCATTTTCATCAATGCTTTACAACTAGAGCAACAATATTAAGAAATTAATACCAAAGACATCTTTTGGCTTTTGCTGAATATTATTTGTATTTGGTCGATTTGTAAATTAATTAATCCTCATCCCAGTGTTAATTAGTTCCCTTGAGTGACACCTATACTCCCTTAGTTTGTTGTTGTCGAGTGCATTTCACACCGACTAGAAGCACCATTTTCAATCAAATAATAAAAATGTATAGTTTGGGAGTGTATTTTTTAAAAAATTGCAAGCAAGGACGTGTTTTTTAAAACACACAATTTTAAAAGCTTAACTACGATTTTAAAGGTCAAAACTGTAATTTTACCAAATACTTAACTAGGTTTCCAAAAATCGTCTTTTCAAATCTCATGATTGAAAACATTTTTATTTTTTTGTCCTTCTTGTTGCTTTACATTTGCCAATATATATATATATCATTTGTTCGACTCGCATGAAGTTTATAATATTAAATACCAATTGGTTTAGCAGTTTCAAAACG
The DNA here is from genome assembly GCF_901000735.1 of Corylus avellana. Taxonomy (NCBI): domain Eukaryota; kingdom Viridiplantae; phylum Streptophyta; class Magnoliopsida; order Fagales; family Betulaceae; genus Corylus; species Corylus avellana. The sequence continues at coordinate 20,672,589 of NC_081551.1, read as the reverse complement.
TTCAATTTAAAAAAGTAATAACTTCAAAACGTAGTTAATGAAAACGTGAATTTTAAACGGTTCAACTTTTTAAAATAAAAATTTCCATTTAAAATCTTGCGCTTCTAAACAATGCACGCATCGTCTTAATTGTGTAAATTTTTTTTCACATTTTCAAATCGCCACACTACTAACACTAGATTGTTTTTACACACATTTTTGTTTAAAAATACACTTTCTAGCATGCAAAATCGCAAGACCAAACAAGCTCAAAGACTATTATATATCAGCGCATTTGTACTACCACAACAATGAACAGCAGACCTTGCCTCAAAGGTCAGGATCAGCAGCCTTGTTTCTCAAAACGTGTTTTGTACAAACACGCTAAGAATCATTAATATATAAAGAATAGTACAAATGAGGATGGATATATGCGCGTTGAATATAATTGAAGATGCCCGGCCAAAGATATATAGGGAGGGTAGGAGAGAATTAAGACATGAAATTGCATTGCAATGGAGCCCTGCAGAGTCAGTATTACCTACCCAATATTCTCACGTTATCTCTCTTTGACATGATTACTATAATGTTTTCCACTTGGCATCTCTCTATTGGTTCTGTATCTTCCAAGCAGATTCATATACCCTCAACATCAGATACACTATGACATGCCAATTCCATCTCTCGAGTAATAAAGCAGATGTGACTAACACTTTTCCATTGTGAGATTCGAAGTAGCTAACCACCATTGTTATCGCAACAGATGCCAGAAAATTGGTCACATGGATTTGGGTAGGGATGGAGGGCAATATTAATTTGTGCAGTAGGCAGTAAGGGATGCAAATTAGGTCAAAAAACACATTCCCTTTTGGTTGTAGTCCATATGAATTGAAGAACATGAAGTGACATACTCCTGAGTCCTGGCCCCCCGTACTTCCAAGATGTTGACAAAGTGAGCTGTTTGACAATTAACAAAATCCCCATCTCATGTAACATGTAATCCCCCGTGACTTTTCAGTCTAAAATACTATATTTTAGTGTTGGGAACAAGACACATAAATAAGGAAGACCAGACCAGTACACCAAAGCTCTCTATAAATCCAATTTCCCTGTCATATTCATATATATATATATATATATCATGTATGTATGTATAAGTCCTAACCTCAAGGGTGCTTCCAAGACATGCTCTCTCTCAGTTGGACTCCACTTAACACTTTCTTGGCAATGAGCTTTACGTGATAATCTTGCTTTCTTTGGCACCTAACACACTTAAACTTATTCATTAATTTAGGTTTGAATGGCTGAAAAGGCCAGCTTTGGCTATCCCCACACCGCCACATAATGATAATAGATAATACAGATTCACCTTAATATTAATTATCTCTATGCTTTTGTTAAAGACAAAGCTTAAACTCTTCCTCCCCCTCTTCTCAAAATAATGTTTTGGTTAAGCTTTAAGGCCTAGCTCAAGGATCATGAGGGTTTATTTTATTCCACTCCATCAACTACATGCTTTTCGACCAATGATTTGGGTTCCTTTCTAGCGAGTTAAAAAACGTCTTCCAATTGTTACCATGCCAGTTCTTATCATTGTAAATTTTTAGGATAAGTGATGACTTAAAATGATATCAAAACATAGGTCCCGACTTTTGAGTTAGAACCCATCTTAAATTTTTAGGATAATTGATGATTTAAGAAAAAGAGCTCGTTTTATTAGGATGTGGTGTAAAACTATTTTTTACAGTCTTCAATAGAAATTTAGCACATCAGGTAAGAACACAAAATACAATGGAGATAAAAACACTGTATCTTTAATTCAAATCAATCCCATGAACTTTTCCATTAATTCTAACCTAATGCCCACCACTCACCACGGAGCCTCCACTCAGCTCTGGGCTCTTAACATCAGAGTCTTCAAAACCAACTAAGACGATAGATTCGGTGGTTTTATCAATAGATATTTTGTTTATGAAGTATTTTTTCAAGATAAGTGAAATTTTTTAGTGTAAATGATATTATTTTTTATATTTCAAGCTGAGATGTCTGCTTCCTATTGGAACGTGCAAATAAAAACACAAATTTACGCCGCAACCTGATTGAAGTTATTCTCTTTAAGAAATGATAGTGTAATTACATGCATGCCCATGAGTTGATGATGACTATGATATATATATATATATATATATATATATATATATATATGCCATTATTCAAAAGATGAAACACAAAAATAAAAATAAAAAATTGAATTTCCATATCTGGTGGAAGACCTTTGGTTGATACTTGTCCCTCCCTTACAGGCTGAAGTCGCCGAACAGTCGTCATCCTGATCAATCCATTCACGTTCTCCTTTCGGCATTAGGATTCAATCTATCAATTGCAAGATCTCATGCTATTGATTTCTTGCACATGGATATTCATGATCTTGAGCCCCACGTCGTTTATCTAAAGCAGCATATTCTCTTCTCATTATCATCAGTTTACCTTATTGCATTCTTTAATTTTCTCCTCCTCCAATTCTTTATTCTCAACCCCCTTTTGGTTGAAATCCACAAAAATTGCACAATCTTGACAAGCATATCTTAAATCCTACAAATAGCATGCACCCATAAACACCAACACCCTTCCACATATATAATATATATACAGGTACATTGTATTAATTATAATATGTATGTATGTGTAACTTCGTAGGCCATGTACATGGCATGCAACTAAGAAGAATATACATTCACAACCATAATCCAATAATAATGTACTACAAGAAAAATGGTCTTCAACGACTATAAGCGATAACTTGATAATAGCAACGACAAATCCCGATCTCATGAGAGGTATTATTAGTGGCCACTTTCAACGCTTTTGCGACTGTTGGGGAGAAAATATCCTCCCTCGAGCTCCACTCCTTTTTACACCTATTTACAAGATTGCCCTCGATCACCACTCATTGGACGACACATATACACACCACTCATGCACTTGAGGATAAAAGGAGAGGGGAAAGAAAACTCCCACGCCTCTCTAGGATCTTCTTCCTCTATTAAATACAAAAAAAAAATGAAGAATTAGTGACGTGTATACTGTTCATTCTTTTTTTGCCACGTCACTATTTTGTGGCGTGGCAGTAGTTGACACATCACCAAAGAAAAAGGCAATGTGTCAGTTTTGACAGGTCACCATTTGGTGACGTGTCAAAACTGACACGTCACCTTGCAGTAACATGTCAAATTGACACGTGACCAATTAGTTGACGTGTCATTTTAAAGAAAGAATCATATCTCTCTCTCTAGTCTCACAATCACCATCTCTCTCACCTCTCTCTGTCTCCCTCTCTCTCGAACCCCTCTCTCTCCCTCGTAAATCTCATATACCTCTCTCACAATTCACACGCTGATTTGTGGATAAATAAAGACAAATTTTCATTATCTTTTTTACTCTGAAAATATAGATGCTAACTTAAGTATTAGAGAGTCTTCGGTCCCAACCGAAGACCCTCTGATGTTTTGCAAGAACCTCATTGCCGTATATGGGGTTCGTCACAGCCTAGCCATCAAGAAAATCACTGGGTAACAAATTTCACAACTAGAAAACGCACCAACAACAACAATTATTAAAGTCATCGCTAATGAGTTTTTACCGACCGACTGGGTATTTGTAGCGACGACTTTGGATTGTCGGTAATTAAAGGCCATTATATATATATATATATATATATATATATATAATATAAGAGCCAACGACTGCAATATCCGATTAATAATGAATAAAATCTTGTAAAGTATGCTTAGATTATGGGAATTTCCATTATAGTTGCAATCCTCAAAACCCGATATAAGTTATAAGTTTTGTTGCTTGGAATTAATACATACGTGGGGCCATCAGATCTCCCTTTGTCATAGCTTTGTTCGCAAATCAGAATCTTAATCTTGAGTAAATTGGTATCTTTCTCAGCTCACCAGAACTTAACTACTCTTAGATCTCTTCAAATATTTGTATGTAATATATATTCTTAATTCATTATTTCATTTCCCACCAGGGAATTTAGTGTTTGTTTGGCGAAAATTTGATTAGTCATAGGTTGGGAAGTGAGAATTTTTAGAGAGAACCTAACTACCATTATAATGATGGGAAACTAATAACACGCCTAAAAAAAAAAAGAGAAATGTTATTTAATAGGCCGGCTACTATATGATAGTTATAGATAATATGATAGTAAAAATTAGCTCTTGATTTTATTTATTTTTTCACCAACTGATCCAATGACTAATTTATTGTGAATGTTGAGTCTCACATTAAAAAGGTATCAAGAAAAATATATAATACTTAATATGCCTAAGTGGAGTGAATCCCTTACAAGTGGTATGAGAGCCATAATTAGCTTCTAGATCGAATATGTGTCTGGATGCGTTTGGTTTGAATTAGCTGTGTTATGTGGCCCTCTGACATAACTCTTGGGCTTTTATAAGAGTCGCATAACCAAGGACGGAGGCAGAGTTTGGTATGGGTAGGCCGACCAATAGGCAAAAAAAAAAAAAAAAACCTTATAATTTATTATTTTTTTTACCTTAAATTTATTTTTTTCCTTGTATTGGGGGACATGGCCTACACTAACCATCCCCAGTTCCGTCATTGCGTATAACCGTCTACTAAACAACATTACTTAAAAAAAACACAATTAAATAATAACACCTAGTCTATTCTGACAAAGGAACTCGAAGAAAGAAAATTGAGACTATAAAGAATACCCCTCATCAACCACCATTATTCGGTATGGATCTTCGATGAAGATTGAGAGATAAAGAAAGCTTTGACAAGATGACAGAAGCTAACAGTTGTCACGAGAGATAAAAACTATATCTGTAAAAAAGGTGACCTTTTGATTTTGCTTACACCACAGAATCAATCATTGATATTTGCTCTTTCTTTTTTAATTTATTTTTTTATTTTCTTAGAGCTATTTTTGTGCCAGAAACCGCTTATATATGTGGGGGGTCTTTGACAAAGGTTTCATTCAACAGCGCTTTCTGCTCTCTCTTCTCTCTTCTCTCTATCTCTCCATCTCTCATACCCATTTGCAGCTTTCTTTGAAAAAAAACATTTACAAAGACAGCTAGTTATGGCTATAGAGATTGATGATCATCAGCAGCCCTCTGTTGAGCTATCAAAAGTTGCAGTTTCTGAAACTCATGGGGAAGACTCTCCATATTTTGCCGGCTGGAAAGCTTATGATGAAGACCCTTATCATGAACTCAATAACCCTTTGGGAGTTATACAGATGGGTTTGGCTGAAAACCAAGTAAGTGTGTGTATATATATATTATATGCACGAGTGTCAGTCACAGACAGTACTGCAGAAATTTATTGATTTAGAATTTGCATGTAACAGTTTGTTTGTTTGTTTTTTTCCTAAACAGGTTTCATTTGATTTGCTAGAAGAGTACTTGGAAAAGCATTCAGAAGCCTCTAGCTGGGGGAAAGGAGCATCTGGCTTTAGAGAGAATGCTTTGTTTCAAGATTACCATGGACTTAAATCATTCAGAAAGGCAATGGCAAGTTTCATGGAACAAATAAGAGGAGGGAGAGTAAAGTTCGACCCTGAAAGAATTGTCTTAACCGCCGGCGCTACTGCTGCTAATGAGCTGTTGACCTTCATTCTTGCCGATCCCAGTGATGCTTTGCTCGTTCCCACCCCGTACTATCCAGGGTAAGTAGTTAAGCGTTTTGTAAAATCTCAGTTTAACCTTTAAAATTGCTGGGATAACTGGTAATTTAACATGGTATCAGAGCCAATGGTCATGGAATCAGCCTTAACTCTGTCAAATAATCCTCCATTCAAATTAAAAATTCCACGTGTTGGGCCTCACCTATTAAAAGGGAGTTTGAGCCCACACTTAAAGTAATACTTAAGTGATTAAATTTACCTCTTCCTATAAACTTAAAATTTTGGGAAAAGTGGTGATTTAATATCCATATTCTTGAACTAATGTAAATTTATGTTCTTTTATGGCAGATTTGATAGAGATTTAAGGTGGAGAACTGGTGTAAAAATTGTACCAATCCACTGTGAAAGCTCAAACAATTTTCAGATTACTCCAGAAGCTTTAGAAGCCGCCTATAGCAATGCAGAAGCCATGAACATCAAAGTGAGAGGGGTGCTAATCACAAACCCTTCAAATCCATTGGGCGCAACAATCCAACGGTCAGTTCTTGAAGAGATTTTCGACTTTGTCACTCGCAAGAACATCCATCTCGTCTCTGACGAAATCTACTCAGGATCCGTCTTCTCGCCAACTGAGTTCGTAAGCGTTGCCGAAATCCTCGAAGCCCGAAAATTCAAGGATTCAGAGAGAGTGCACATTGTTTACAGCCTATCAAAAGATCTCGGCCTCCCGGGTTTTAGAGTTGGCACGATATACTCGTACAACGACAAGGTTGTGACAACAGCCAGGAGGATGTCTAGTTTCACCTTAATTTCTTCGCAAACACAGCATTTGTTGGCTTCCATGTTGTCCAACAAGGCATTCACAGAGAACTACATCAAGATAAACAGAGAGAGATTAAGGAAGAGGTATGAGATGATCATTGAAGGCCTTAGGAGTGCTGGTATTGAGTGTTTGAAAGGAAATGCTGGGTTGTTTTGCTGGATGAATCTAAGTCCATTGTTGGATGAACCCACAAGAGAAGGTGAATTGGCTCTTTGGAACTCCATGCTGCATGAAGTGAAGCTCAATATATCCCCAGGCTCTTCTTGCCATTGCTCTGAACCTGGTTGGTTCAGGGTGTGTTTTGCTAACATGAGTGAGCTCACCCTACAAGTTGCCTTGAAAAGAATCCATATTTTCATGGAACAACCAGAACGAGATCGATCGTAAAAATCAAATCTCTTCTCAATAATGTTAGCTATTTAGTAGACTACTATACGATCATCATATAACTCGGATGGCATGACAATAAAAAATTCGACACGTCATTCCAATCGTATAACAGTCTACTGAATCTCGTTACTTTTTTTTTTTTAATGGTTCTGTCCATTTTGATTCTTTGGATGACATGACTGAGATCAGAGATTTGATTTCTATCTCTCTCTCTGGTTGTGGATTGTTGGATGACATGACTGAGATCAGAGATTTGATTTCTATCTCTCTCTCTGGTTGTGGATTGTACTGTAAATCACATTGAATTGGAAAATAGTTTTGTTTGCTTGCTTTGCTATAAGCAAGTTCGATCTGCAGAAATTCCGTATGTTTTTTTCTCTGAGTTGCTGAGAAATTAATTCCATTTGTTAGACTTTCTCTCTCACTTTAAAAGTATTTTATGATGCCTTTTCTCCTGGTCAGCATATTTAGTGTGGAAGCGAGTTAATTTGTTCATGAGCTCTCATCACCTAAACATAATCAACCTTGTAAAGGCATGATTAATTAAAACTAATGTGGGACATGGAAGTTTGTACAATAATTCAACATGTATCCGACCAAACTTCTTGGCTTGGTTGGAATCTAAACTGGAACTTCTTACCTTTGACATTTGAAGTTGATTTTGTCATGGTCATGTCAAGCTAACATAATTAAGCCGGCTTGATTAAGATGTTATTGGATAAGATATGCTTAATTAATTGCTTATAGCTTTCCATATATACACAATTATGCTTAATTTACACCAAACAATGTTCCACCACGTGATATCATCATTTGATGCAGCTTATTGCAATGAATAAACCTTGATTATATTAATGTAATGATCATTAATTATTGTTCAATCACCAACTCATGACCTATGCTTTAATGTCATGCTAAATCGCCAATTATTCTTGCAAAAGCATATTTTCGCACGGCCAACTTAACCATCAGAAGTTCCACGCTGGCCTCAAACCAAGACTACTCCGGTTGTCGTTTTCTTGTCTTGCAAGTGGCCCGTCAACCAATCTGAACGTGCAAAAATATGCTTTTGCAGTCTTAAAAGTTTGTGGCGATAGGAATATGCTACTTTAACAACCACATTAAATACTTAAACTAAAAGAAATGGATATATGATGAAGATGATCTCAACTAATCCTTCAAGCAAGGATTAAGAAACAGGGTGTAATAAGCATATATAAACTTGGATGCATCTTAGCAGCATCATGCGCGCTTCCCAACACCATAGAATACATATATGTCTGGAATTTTCTAAGTCACTATTGTATACATTGAGATTGGAACATGTTTTTCTATTAAATTTCCTTATAATTCTTTAGCGTTTACTTTTTTAAAGCATGGATTTGACTTTAACATCTCCTTCTAAAATCCAACTAAATTGCAAACTAATCATCATTATGATAATATTAATTTAAGATTCAATAGCTTTTCTCATATTTCAAAACAACACTAATTTGGCAACCAAATGTTCTTCCATATACTAAACTAATCACCCAACTTCCTCTCGTCAAACATGGTTTTAGCTTCCAATTATACGTGTCAACTGTCATTTAATTTAATCCAATTTGCTTAAGTTTAGGTTTAACATCAAGAATTAGGTCAGACTTTCATCTATTAAGTCCCAACTTCCTTCCGGCCAAAACTATAATTACTAGATAAACCTTTTTTCTTCCGCGGGGGTGGGGAGTTAGAATTTGAACTTAAGACATCTGCTCTAATACCATGTTAAATGGTCACGTATTCCACTTATCTCACAAGCTTAAAATATTAAAAATTAATAAAATTAATTATTTAATTAACACTTTGAGAGAATAACAAAGCGAAAAGATAAATAAAACACAATATACATCCCCCATTGAAAATTATCCTCTAGGGCTAGATCTTGATCTTATTATTTTCAATTTTTTTTTTTTTTTTGACATGTCCGCACAAGACGGGGGGAAAGTGATTTGAACTAGTGACCCCCGCTTCATGAGGCGTGGTCCCAGCCGATTGAGCTACCCCTTGAGACGTATTATCTTCATTTATTTGTGTTAGATGACTCGATTTATAAGAAAATGAGATAGATGAAGTGAGCTAAAAAAGAAAAAGGGCATCAAGTTTGCTTCTGGACAAAGTTTTCCTTCAAACTGGGTTGGGAGAATTTCCTTCAACCTAATCTATAAAAATGACATGTGTCCCTTGAACATGTGAGATGCACATGTTTTTTTGACATGTTCGCACAAGAGGGGGGGAAAGTGATTTGAACTAGTGACCCCCGCTTCATGAGGCGTGGTCCCAGCCGATTGAGCTACCCCTTGGGACGTATTATCTTCATTTATTTGTGTTAGATGACTCGATTTATAAGAAAATGAGATAGATGAAGTGAGCTAAAAAAGAAAAAGGGCATCAAGATTGCTTCTGGACAAAGTTTTCCTTCATACTGGGTTGGAAGAATTTCCTTCAACCTAGTCTATAAAAATGACATGTGTCTCTTGAACATGTGAGATGCACATGTTTTTTTAATAGTAGGGACAAAGTTGAAATACATTTTATTAAAAACTCATGTTCATCTCACATTTTATTAAAAAAATGGCAGTTCTTAAAAAAAATAATAAAAAAAAAAGGCAAAGTTTTCCTTCAAACTGGGTTGAAGAAATTTCCTTCAACCTAGTCTATAAAAGTGACATATGTCCCTTAACATGTGAAAAGTACATGTTTTTTAATAGCATGGACAAAATTGAAATAAATCTTATTAAAAACTCATGTGCACCTCGCATGTTATTAAAAAAACAGACACATGTCACTTTTATAGACTAAGGTTGAAAGAAATTCCTCTAACTCAGTTTGGAAGAAAACTTTGTCCTTAAAAAAAATAGACACATGTCATTTTTATAGGTTAGGTTAAAATAAATTCTTTCAACATAGTTTAGAGGAAAACTTTGTTTGTTTGCTTCTGCCATTTTTTTTTTATTTATCTTTTAAGATAAAAACATTAACAAACAATTTAAAATACAAAACATTTCAAATTACTTTTACCTTCATATTACATAAAAAAAAACACTTTTTAAATCCAATTTTTTTTTTTAAAAAAAAGGAAGAAATTAAGAACAAAAATTTCTCAGAATAAATTAAAGACATGCGCAGATCTGTTTTCAAACAAAAAAACACATGCTTCGTGTTGACTTCAAACAACACCTACCCATTTAATGTCATAAAAGTCAAACTGTTCCATTCCCGGCGTGTTGGCTTCCCAAGGCACTTTTTGCGTTAAAAGCAAATCTGCCCATCACCGCCGTCCAGATCGATCAGCCGCTGTGGCTCACGAGGGCAATCATGAGCTGCCACGTAAGTGTATGAGAGATCCCCACGAGAGATATACATATGGGATCCGTATGAGTCAAGTTGTCGACCACCTTGTTGGGATCCGAGTGATCAAAAACAAATTTATAAGTCGGCAGAATGGCGTGATAGAATATAGCAATTGGTTGCGTGATTGCCGTTGTCATGGGGCCACCCACAGCGTAGAGCGTTCCCATTTGATCACATATGGATAAAAAAATAAAAAATTATTTTTATGCATCAAATATTATGAAACACCATGCACCATCAGTTTTTGAAAAATAAAAAATGGTAGAATATAGAATTACTCAGGTTAAGGTGGTATATGCCAAGGAAGATGCTCAAAATTTAGGATTTGGATATGCTTAAATTTATTGGGAAATTTTAGTTTCTGAAATTTCAGATTCAGGTTATTCATTTTCATTAAAGAGCCATTATTCTACCACCTGTCCCACTACTAATAAAATAATAAAATAATGATGATTATTAATATCATTAAAAATTTACTATTATTTTATTAGTAGTGGGACACGTAACAGGATAATGACTCTTGGATGAAAATTGATAGTCATGATCTAAAATTTCAAAAACTATAATTCCCTTAAGAATTCCAGGGAATCAGGATCCCAAAATTTAGGTCATGTTTGGCAATGCTTTTTGTATTTGCCTTTAGTTTTTACCAACAAAAAAAAAAAGAAGTAAAAGTATTAAGAAACAAGTTAAAATACAAAATATTTAAAATACCATCATTTTTATATCATATCATAATAATTTTTAAGTTAAAAATATTTAAAAATAAAAATAAAAATGTCAAACGAGGCCTGTTATTTGTTTCTTTAAAAAATCAAAAATAAATAAATCAACTTACTGAAAATTTTTAATCAAATAAATTATGTTAATTTTACTTGAAATTGAAAAGATCTTTAACTAATTTAGTTTCTCTTCATAGGAAAGGTTAAGAAATTTAAAATTGGGCCTAGTTCCAACTCATCACAAAACAATTGGGCCATGTTCGTTCTTAATGTTGGGCTGTATAGTTTTTTGACATGACTAAGCCCATCCAGTCTTGCTAATTATGGGCCGGGTTGGAGGGGATTGCATTGCTTTGTTAAATAACTTCAAAAAGGAGAGGAGAGGAATGCATGATATGCATCTCATCTATTAATCATAAAGAAATGCTTGACTCCATTAAAAAGTCAATCTTTTGGTCATTTTAATTATAGGTGGCATGGTCCATTTTTCATAAATCTATAAATTTATTGTTTAAAATCTATTAATTTTAACATGGACCATGCCACCTAAGATTAAAATGGCTAAAAGATGAATTTTTTAATGAAGCCAGCATTTCTCATTTTAAAATTACCTCAAAATATTATTTTTCAAATCCATTCATTCTCCTATTGAGTGTTGCTTTGGTTTAGTAGTTTTTTAAACGGGCGGTTTGAAAAAATAGTAATTTTGAAATGTAATTAATAAAAATATAATTAATCATTCGAAAGAATTATGATTCGGCCTTTAAAAGCATGCATTTTTAGAACTACACTTTTTTACCTATGTTCTTACATTTTTAAACCGGTATTATTATTATTATTATTATTCAAATCTACTCCTAAGCAATATATCTTATGTGATTTTGTTTAAAAAATACGTATTTAGCCTACAAAAATTGCGGGGTAAAATGTATTCTCAATTGAGCACAAGACTTTTTGATGAAAACTATCAAATTATCATATTTTTGCATGAAAATTTGTATGATTTAATCATGGGTAGATGGTGCCCATTTGGGATTGAATGGTGTTTTTTCATTGCCCTTAAGCTTGTATGATATACTAAATTAAAATTGAATATGGAGTAGGAATCATATTACATGAAACAAAAAGAGTTATGCAATAATATTTCTATTAAAAAAATTCTAAAAATTGATAAATTTTACAGATTTAGACCATGTTTTTTAAACATGGCTTTTCAACAGTACTGTTCATAATAAAAAAAATTAAAAAATAAAATAACGATTGATATAGAAAAGTAAAAAGTTGTATTGAAAAGTAAAAAAAATTTATTTTGTAGTTATTTTTTTATTTGAATAGTAGTAAAAAGTAAATAATATGATACAAAAAGTAAGAATGTTTTGATATTTATTTTTTTAGAAAAATTAGATGAATAGTGTTTAGTGGAATTGTGGTGTTTAACAAACACTATCTTAATAACATATATATTACCACTTCGTTTTAAAATAATGTAATGCTATATATTCCGTTAGGTACAATAAAGTAAATTCAAAATGATACAATTAATCCTCTCCTTTCGCTCTTTTTAACAGTTTACTATATTAGACCAACCAATTAATGTCCAGTTCTTTTCATTTGACATATTATGTGCCATATTTACATGATACATGGTATAGTTATTGAGAAATGTTTGTTTTTCCATCTTTTAGCACAGAGATTGACAAATTTACCATTAAATATGTAAGACCAGATGTACATCTTATAGATTCAATGGTAAATTTACAAAAAAGATGAGCAAAAGTTGAACGATTAATTATTTTAAATTACAAATATATCATAAATAAATAATTTGTTTGACCTATTTTCTAATTTCTTATTTATGATATATATGTAATTTAAAGTAATTATGTCATGTTGGTACATAACATGTTAAATAAGAATTACTAGGCATTAATTAACTGATTTTTAATTAATTATACGATATAGTAACCAAGGGATTTATTTAAAATCAGAAAAATTGCATGAATAAATAATGAATAAATTTAATTTTTCCCTTTCTCTTCTCTGTAATTGCATTCCAAATTGCCATTAATTGCAATCTAAAAAGAAAAAAAGAAAAAAGAAAAAAGCGTCCACGGAAAAACCTCCGTCAAATCCCTATACGTTCTTGCTCTTTCTCTCTCTCTCGCACTCCGCAGACCTCCCGGCGGCTAGAGAAGCGAAATCCTTCTCTCTGTTTCCTTGTATTTGCTCTTTTGTTCAAATCGAGAGCAACAGAAGGTAAATCTTTTCAATTAATTTCATCTGCACTTGAGATTTACAAACTTCGTTGATTGTATACTGTCTATGTATGAGCATTTCAATTGTGTCTCTTGGATTGTTGTTTTTCCGTTTTAGATCTTTTGCTTTTTGGCCGATCCCCATGTGTTTTGGCGCTTATGTTGATGGGTCTAATTGATGGGGTTTATATAATGCGGTTTGTGATTTGTGGTACTCTGTGGTTTTGGATTCATACCTGGTTCATGTTGAACATGAAGTGATTAGGGATTGAAGCGTTTGTTCTTTTGGGTACGAGACTGGTATTTGTGCCGTGAAAGGTTGTGGATGAATGAATGAACTTTGAGTGCTGGTCCTATCTGTGTTGGCGTTGGCTTGTTTTCCTTGCTGGTCTTATTGAAAAGCTAGAATAACGATGGGATTTTGTGTTTTGTGCATGTTTGCTGTCTTTTTTAGTTGGTATTATGTGAATTTGGGCTTCCATAGCTTTCTAGGCTTCATTTGGTGCGAATAAATGAAGAAAATGCTAGGGTTTGGAAGTTTCAAAGCTCATTTTATTCAGTAATTTGACCTTAGTTTTTTAGAACTTTGTTTTCACGTATATGGCTCAGTTTGGTTTAGTTATTTATTTGCTATGTTTTGAATAATCAAGTAGTGTTCAGTTGGTGTGAAATTCAATGGCTCTGTTTGTTAATGTGATTTGGGGGTGTTTTTTGTTTTTGGTTTGAACAAGTGTTCTTGATATGACATAAAGGTGAAAAGCGTTTTTGTGTTTTTAGGAGTGCTTTGTGTTTGAGTTGTTTGTTAATGTTTTTGTTTTAGAAGAGAAAACAAAAGACATAAAACAAAAAGTTTAACAAACAGAGCCAATATTTTTGCAAGAATATATCCCTTTTTGTGGTTTAGAAATGATATGTTTAGCTGAGTATTTAATTATATATTGGTTTATTTGATTAGACTTAATTTGGGAAGTTGATGGCTTCGAAGTTGCGGCAGTTGCAATCTAAGGCTTGTCAAGCGTCTCAGCTTGTCTCCAAGCATGGAGGTGCTTACTACAAGCAGTTGTTGGAGCAGAACAAGCAATACATTCAGGAGCCACCTACAGTGGAGAAATGCAACCTCTTGTCAAAGCAATTGTTTTACACTCGCCTTGCTAGGTTGTAGTTCCTATACCCCTGTTGTCTTGGCATTTGATATTACTTTTCATCTGGTTGGTTTTTTGGAGTTTTTTTTAACACTCCTTTGCGTGATGTATTGTGTGCCTTGATATTATATCATACAAACTATAGAAAGTTCAAAGGCATTTTAAAATTAGGCACCAAGGATATTAGCATTCTAGCTCTAAAATGAAGCAACTACTTGCAGATTTGTCAAACACAATGATAAAATACTACCATAGAATGTTGTAAATAAGTCTTAACTTCAATCAAATTAGATTCTCTAAAACTAGTAATTATTAAGCATATTCTAGTGGCTTTAGTCGTAGAGCATATATGATGATATGCATGTATCAATAAGTGAATTAGGAGTTTTGTGTGTTTCTTTGGAGGAGTGTATTAATTCACTCATAACAAATGTATGGTGTCTATAGGTTGCTCATGGTTGCTCTAAGATAAGGTGCTTGTTATTGGCTTTATCAGGCATTTGCAAACTTTAGATGGTAAGATCCTGTATATGATGGGCACTATAGTTACATAGGATATGGTAAACATTGCAAGATATGCTATGTGTTTTTCTCTTGTATACTTCC